>NC_090648.1:74364658-74654658 GCF_040937935.1 Hyperolius riggenbachi
TGGCAACATGCTGGCTCTGGAGGAAATGGAAAACCGCACGTGTAACACAAAGCCGGAGGATTTGCTAATTATACAAAGAACACACTATCTGATCTACAACCTTTGAAACCATATTTTTCTCTGCATGTCCCAGATTTGCTTTCCTTTGGATGTTGTGAGGTTTTCAAAATAAAAAGTTTATCAAAAGCGAAATGATCGATGTAGTGCGGCTCGCTGGAAAACTGGAGCAAGTAATGACAAATGAATCATTTCAAAAAGATACAGAATTGTAAAATGCATTCATTAAAATTACCTAGTCTACTTGTAATATTTGACATTAAAATAATAACTGTACTTACAAAGTCAAATGTAAGTAGAGCTATCCATCTGTGCCCTAAAATGCTCCTTTTACACAGATGCCGCATTCTCAATGGAAGACAAAATTTAATAATCTTCCCCCCCCCCCCCCCAACTCACCTATACTGAGTGATTAGAGAATGGCTTCTTGGGGCAAACAAGAAGTGACACCATTTAGAAGATTATGAAAAAGAAAGGGTGTGTGTGTGTGTGTGTGTGTGGGGGGGGGGGGGGGGGGGGGGGGGGGGGGGGTGGAGGGGGGGGGGAGGGGGTGACTGTCAGATTACAAAAAGGAGGAGGGGAGGGTGTTAAAGGTCAATTGTAATGAGAGGTATATGGTGGCTGCCCTAGTTATTTCCTTTTAAACAATGCATATTGCCTGGCTATCCTCCTGATCGTCTGCCTCTAATACTTTTAGCCACAGCTCCTGAACAAGCATGCAGTAGATCAGGTGTGTCTGACATTGTTGTCAGATCTGACAAGATTATCTGCATACTTGTTTCTGGTGTGATTCAAGAAGGCAGCCAAATAGAGCAGCAGGACTGCCAGGCAACTGGTATTGCTTAAAAGGACATAAATATGGCAGCCTTCATATCCTCCCGTTAGAGTTGTCCTTTAACCACTTCAGACTACAGTGTTTCACCTTATGCATCCGAGCAACTTTCACCTCCCATTCATTTGCCAATAACTTTATCACTACTTATCACACTGAAATGATCTACATCTTGTTTTTTCTGCCACCATTCAGGCTTTCTTTGGGGGATACATTTTGCTAAGTATTATTTTATTCTAAATCCATTTTAACAGGAAGATTAAGAAAGAAATGGGGAAAAAAAATTCTCAGTTTTTCGCCATTATAGTTTGAAATTAATACATGCTACCATAATTAAAACCCATGTATTTTATTTGCCCTTTTGCTCCAGTTATTACACCGTTTAAATTATGTCCCTATCACAATTTATGGCGCCGATATTTTATTTAGAAATTAAGGTGCATTTTTTCAATTTGCGTCTATCACTATTTACAAGCTTATAATTTAAAACATTATAGTAATATACTCTTGACATGCATATTCAAAAAGTTCAGACCCTTAGATAACTTTTTATTGTAATTTTTTTATTTGATTTTATTACAAATGTTATTTGGGTAATTTTTGGTGTGGGAGGTAAACAGTTCATTTTAAATGTAATATGTGTTTATTTAATTTAAAAAAAAAAAAATGCATATGGGTGTAGTTTTACTATTTGGCCCCAAAATGGCCACAGTCAAAAAGTCCTGGATGCGAATGCTCTTGCTTCAAGGAAGCATTAGGAGGATGGGAAACGGTTTTTTTTTTTGCGCAGAAATACAGCAGCCTCTGATAAGAGGCCGTTGGTTTTTCTGCTGGGGAATGTTCCCATTCATTGATCTTGGGGCTAATGGAAGGGCTCAGGAGCGTGCGCCCGGCACAGCAGCAGCAGGGCAGTCTATCTGGATGGATATATCTGTCCAGATAGACGCAAGTGGTTAAGGTGTCCATACATTTATCTATTTGGCGGTGGATCAACCATCCGATTATGCTAATTATTATTGAATCAGATGGAGATGGAAATCTGTGCCGCCAAAAGCCTGCCCGACCAACGATGCGACCAATTTCAGCCTGAAATTATTCGCATGTATCAATCGGACATGCTGCAAGATGTCGGGCCGACATGCTCAATCGGGTGCGTGGCGGACCCAGATGTTAATACATTTGCTCAAACATTTTCAGCAAGTGCACTAATTATTGTCACTCATAAGAACAAGAACAGATTCTTCTGAAAACAGCTGGAATTAAATGCAATACCACTGGAGAATAAACACAAAAACAGCCTGTGTTCAGTAATGTGGACCGCAAGTAAACAGACAGCAGTGACTTAAGAAAAGAAACAGCTGCTGGTGAACAGGGAGGATAGATTTCAATACACTCGCTCTGCAGTATCTCCAGTGTACAGTCAGTAGGTGTATGACTGGGCATCACCAGAGCTTCCAGAATACATCATTGGGCACCTATTCCTGTGCGCATCCATTTTCATCACTTCCAGAGTGCATAGCTCTGAGACACTTTAGGTGTGCATTACTGCACACTAGAGAAGGAGTTATAGCTCAACATCTTTTCCACTGTGCATCCACTGACACAACCTCCAGTGTGCATCCTGTAGCACTGCTTCTAACCTTCCAGGGTGTTTTACATGGTGCTGCTTCTAGCCAGAATTGCTTGGCACAATTTCAAAGTGTGCATTGGTGGTTCTTGTGAAAGACAAAAAACACAGAGAGACCAGGAGCCTGATCTGGTGTGATAACATTAGATCACCGGAAGAGATGTGTGAATAGAAGATAAAGTACTCACAAAGTTGGGTTGCTCAACAGGCAACCACTTTTCAGATGTGTGGGGAAGTACTGTCCCCCACTTGGCCTTGCTTCATGTGGAAGTGTTGGTCGCAACGCCAGTAAAACTGTTGTACCCTTGGAGGTCCTCCAAAGGTGCACACACCAAGATGGGGGTAGTGAATAGCTAGTTGAGGGTTGGAGGTGCCTCTGATGCCAAAAGCTGACTTACACTTTAATTTTACATAAACTATACGGTAGAAGGATAACGGTTTTCCTACCTTAGATTAGTAACATTCAGACTTGAAGCAGGGGTAAAAACTTTTTAACTTTTTATTATAAAGACTTGACGCCCAGGACTGAACACACTTCTCTCTAGGCACATTTATTGATCTGAGGAAGCGGCACTGGCCGTGAAACATGTTGTCAAGTGTTTATAATAATAAAAAGTTAAGAAGTTTTTACCCCTACTTCGACTGAATGTTACTACTCTAAGGTAGGAAAACCGTTATCTGTCAGATTCTGGCATCACGGGTACCCCCAACCCTCAACTTCCAGTGTGCATTGCTAGGCAAGGTATCTCAAGTCAATCACTTTGTGCTGATTGTGATGTGCATTGCTCAGCGTCTTCTAATGTGCACCAGTTCCCATGCGTATCACATTGCACCGCTGTCAGTGTGTACTGCGCATCACTGCACCTGGATAGAGTACTGGTACTCCTACATCTTTGATTTACAACAACAAATAGCATTTGTAAAGCGCTTTTCTCACGTAGGACTTAAAGCGCGTAAGCATGGCTCAGACCAATAATTGGTTGATCGGTAAGCCGTGGTACAAAGGAAGAATTCTATAAGTCTGGAAATGCCGCTCAAACAGGTGGCTTTTCAGTCTGGATTTGAATAGCTCCAGGGATGGGGTTGTCTTTACTGGGTATGGTATGGCGTTCCAAAGAGTAGGGGCTGCATGACAGAAAGCGGTCTCTAAAGGTTTTGAAGTGCACTCTGGGAGTGGCCAAGTTTATAGAGCCTGCTGATCTGAGGTTGTGAGGGGTGTAGTGCAGCTTCAGCAAGTCCTTCATGTATCCAGGGCCCATATTGTGCAGGGATTTGAATGTCAGCAGTTCAATCTTGAAGAGTATTCTCCATTCTACTGGTAGCCAGTGCAATGAGCGAAGGATCGGTGTAATGTGACAGTGGCGAGGCAGGTTTGTTAGAAATCTGGCAGCAGCATTCTGCATCAATTGCAGGTCTTTGTTTAGGAGGCCAGCATAAAGGGCATTGCAGTAGTCCAGCCGTGAACTAGGGTTGGGAGATCCTCTGGGGGAATCAGATGTTTAATTTTTGCAAAGTTCTTCAGATGAAAGTAGGAACATTTAACTACAGATGAAATTTGGTTTCTGAAACGCAATTCCCCATCGATTAGTACGCCAAGGCTGCGCACAAGGTCGGAGCAGTTTATGTCTGAATTCCCAATCCTGATTGGTGTTTCTTTAGGATAGAGCCGCTTTGATGGCAAGAGCTGGCTTTGGACAACAAGGACTTCAGTTTTGCCAGCATTCAGTTTCAACAATTATTCATCCACGTCTGTAGTTCAGCTAAGCAAGAATTTATTTTTGGAGGAGAGTCTGTTCCACCAGGTTTGAAAGACGAGACCAGGGTTTGAATCATGGGGTGCAGTCAGTTGTGATTGCAACGCTGCAAGTGGAACCACCTGCATAGGGTTCTGTTGCAGCGCTCCCCAAGGGTCCCAGGCCTAAGGAGGTTTTGGGCAAATTTCCCTGATGCACAAGAAAGCACTACAGCATTTATACCGAATAGTATCGCGTTGCTCAGCGCATCAAATTACATGGGGCAGTGGGGCTGTCCTGAGAAGTTGTTCTGTTGTGTTACACAATGACAATAAAGTGCTTGATTCACAAAATCTTTAATGTAAGAGTGGGTATGTTGAGTAATTTACTACTATATGTCATTATGGCTCCTCCTAATTAAACCCATCACCTACCATTTCCAACTGAAGACCAGCCAGGCCTGTGTTTAGCTGAAACTAAGTAACTAACTAGCTGAACTTCTGTTCACAGAAACAGATTTCTAATATTTTCCTTATTGCCTTTTGTTTTAGTTTTTTTTTTTTAAATATCAGCTGAATTTATGAATGCTTTCCCTCAGGCAAAGTGTAATATCCTTTACAGCTCCCAGCCCTGCATCATCACAGAGACTTGTAGCTACGAGTTGCCAGCAAGACAATCATTTTTCCACATATAGCACTACTTACTGCACGAGGCGTTGCAAATGTGAGTTTTCCCAGAAGCTCTCTATATATACAGACATTTAAACTAAGCCCAGGACTACAAATGGACCGAGTGAAAAAAAGAAAAATCTTATTTCATTCTCCCAGATGCAATTTTCCAACAGTGTTGCCATTAACCTGCTGGGCGGTCTGGACGAGCTCAGCTCGTCCAGTACCGCCGGAGCCTGCCGCTCAGGCCCTGCTGGGCCGATTTGGCTGAAATAAAAAGCAGCACACGCAGCCGGCACTTTGCCAGCCGCGTGTGCTGCCTGATCGCCGCCGCTCTGCGGCGATCCGCCGCAAGCAGCGGCGAAAGAGGGTCCCCCCAGCCGCCTGAGCCCAGCGTAGCCGGAACAAAAAGTTCCGGCCAGCGCTAAGGGCTGGATCGGAGGCGGCTGACGTCAGGACGTCGGCTGACGTCGATGACGTCACTCCGCTCGTCGCTATGGCGACGATGTAAGCAAAACAAGGAAGGCCGCTCATTGCGGCCTTCCTTGTTTATTCTGGGCGCCGGAGGCGATCGGAAGAACGCCTCTGGAGCGCCCTCTAGTGGGCTTTCATGCAGCCAACTTTCAGTTGGCTGCATGAAATAGTTTTTTTTTTATTAAAAAAAAACCCTCCCGCAGCCTGCCTGGCGATCTTAATAGAACGCCAGGCAGGTTAACTTCAGGACTGAAGTTTTTCACAGCTAAATAAAGACATTCAGCGTCTGAAAAAAAAAAAAAAAACTTCCTTTGTAAAAGGGGCTTTCTTAAGCTGGCCACACACCATACAATCTTTTAAATATATTTTCAATTCAAGAATGCAATCAATTTTTTTGACTCATTGTAACATTTCAAAAATCTGACCAACGTACCAAACACATACGTTCAATTTTTCCACAATTCTGAAAATGCTTGAAAACTCAGAAAAAAAATGCTTAGGTCTGTACACACACACGATTTTGATACAAATTGATCAGAAAAATCCCCCAAAAACAGGAGATTCGACCAGATTTCTTGAATAAATGGGGGGGGGAGATTTTGATCTTTCGAAACAACCGATCGTTTTTATCGAATTGCCGTAATACTGGAACATATAATTGTATGGTTTGTGGCCACCTTAAGACTTTAACCGAGCCGGACACCAGGGCAGCAGACAAGAACATGCTGCGGGACTGCAATGTAGACAGGATAGAATGCACCCACCTCAGTATTGGAACAGCCAGTGAATTGTCTGCAGTTATGAGTTTCACAAGACCTTGTGATGTCACAGAGTGGAAGCTTGGCAATCGGTGCCTACTCTCGTAAACACCCGGGTCTGTGTAAGAATTAGTGTAAATATTGGTTTAGTACAATCCGGGTGGCGACCACAACAGTAAGGTCAGGCCACCCAGTGCAGATACTTTAGTTACAGAACGATGCTGGTGGGTTAGATTATTCACTGACTTCTCAGATCTATTTGGACATTTTGTGGGGAGATCTCGGAGCTTTATGCAGTTTTAGCACTCTTAGTGTAAAACCATAAAAGAAAAATTAAGAAGGAACTCCAGGGAAAATGTAAAAAAATGTTTACACTCACACATGTAGTTGTAATGTTTCTAACCAAGACATGTTTGCACATTAGCTGCGTCAGCAGAAAGTGCATTGGGTTGGGAGAGAGCAGGGTGTGGGAAGAGCGATTCTTACTATGGCCATAGTTGGGCTTTAACCATTTCACTACCACAGGTTTTTCCCCACTTCAAAACCAAAGCAGTTTTCACATAATGCTCATCCCATTCATTCACCAATAACTTTATCTCTACTTACCACACAAAAATAATCTATACAGTACATTTTTTTTCTTCGTCACAAATTAAACTTTCTTTGGGTGGTACTTTTTGCTAAGAATTACAATATTTTATATGTATTTTACATGGAAGAAGAAAAATTGAAAAAAAAAATCATTATTTCTCAGTTTTCAGCCATTATAGTTTAAAAAGAAAAAGTTCCACTGTAGATAAAACCCACACATTTTATTTGCCTAATTATCCTGATTATTACAGCATTTAAATAATCCATTTATTCCGATTATTACAACATTTAAAATTATGTCGCTAGAACAATGTATAGCGACACTATTTTAATTTGAAATAAAGGTGTATTTTTTCTATTTTGTGTTTTTGTATACTATATCAATAATTACAACCCCTAATTTGCAAAAATAACAGTAATATACCATCATGATATACATATAAAAAAAATCTAGGTCCCTAATCTAACTATGCATTTTTTAAAATGCTTTCCCTTTGTATATATAGTTTGTATATGCGAGTGTATTTTTACTTTTTATTCCTGAGTACTGTGAACAGTACACAGGAAGTAATGCAGGAAGTAATCTGTACGTGTTTCACATTGTCAATAAATGCCAGCGTCTCGCTGATACCGGTGTTTTTTTTATTACAGGCACTTTGATCGGCTTTGGGGACACATGTTCCCATCTATGGACCGGCCGCAGCCCAACGGGAGCATGGACATGAATGCATGCACGTGAATCCATGCACCGCGGCGAACAACTGAGAAGTGCATATCTACACTCCTGAGCCGGAGATGAAGCATGGCAGAGGTTGGCCCCCAACATGACCAACTCAGCAATCATGAGGCCCCCAACAAGACAAATTCAGCAATCAGTATATGTAGTCAGGGGTATATGTGCCCAGTATATGTAGTCAGGGGTATATGTGCCCAATATATGTAGCCAGGGGTATATGTCCCCAGTATATGTAGTCAAGGGTATATGTGCCCAGTATATGTAGTCAAGGGTATATGTGCCCAGTATATGTAGTCAAGGGTATATGTGCCCAGTATATGTAGTCAAGGGTATATGTGCCCAGCATATGTAGTCAGGGGGATATGTGCCCAGTATATGTAGGCAGAGGTATATGTCCCAGTATATGTAGGCAGGGGTATATGTGCCCAGTATATGTAGCCAGAGGTATATGTCCCAGTATATGTAGCCAGAGGTATATGTCCCAGTATATGTAGTCAGGGGTATATGTGCCCAGTATATGTAGCCAGAGGTATATGTGCCCAGTACATGTAGTCAGGGGTATATGTGCCCAGTATATATAGCCAGGGGTATATGTGCCCAGTATATGTAGGTAGGGGTATATGTCCCAGAATAAGTAGCCAGGTGTGCCCCAGCAGGATGGGAGCAGCGTAGTGGAGGGAAAGCTATGGGCACAGTGGGGAAGAGCGGACGTCTCCCCCCCTTCCCTCACCTTAGGGGGTTCTCCCTCCCTCGCTCTCCCCTCTGGAATGAAGTGTGCAGCGGCTGGCAGCGGGCGGAACTTACCTCGTCTCGTCGCAGGCGCCGGATGGATTAGCCGCTACTCTGGTCTGGTCCAGACCAGAGTGCGGCACCAGAACTTCCGGTGCAGGAGCGAGACGAGGTAAGTTCCGTCAGCTGCCCAGCTGCTGCACACTTCGTTCCGGAGGGGAGAGTGAGAGAGGGAGAGACCCCTAAGGTGAGGGAAGGGGGGGAGGGGAGACGTCCGCTCTTCCCCACTGTGCCCATAGCTCTCCCTCTTCTCTGCGCTGCTCCCCTCCTGCTGGCTGCAGGGGCGTGCGGCCAGGGGGAGGCAGCGGGTGGCCAGGGTCGGGCAGATGCCCGGTTTTGACATATGTGCGGATGCCCATGGCTGCGAGCTATACTCTGCATAGACCTTGCGGCGGTCACCATAAGTCTACCTCGGGGTTCCCATTCTCAGCTGCGGATTCCAAACCCCGAGCCTGACTCAGGGTTACAGAGAGGGGGGTTAACCAAGCAATGATGGAAACAACATTTTGAAAAGGGGGTAAAGCTAGCAACACATGGGTCAAAACCAGCATGATTCTACAAATCATTAATCACTCCCCTACTGATCAAGTACCACCTTGCCCCACTTACTAGAGTACAAAGATACTTGGCTGGTCAGTTCCACACCTCCACCTGCTCATTACATGAAAATTAAAAGCCAGTTCACACGTCTGTCCTGAGACAGACAGAAAGACAGAGAGTGAAATATGTGGAGATAGTTGCTGGGTTACAGAACATCTGAATTAATAGAAGCCCTATACTATCTGCATAACACTGCTTGAAGCTAATCTTTCCTCACACTTATACTGCAACAAGGACATACAACATACCTTTCTTTCTCCTGGAGTCCTTGGAAGTGTTGTTAACATTTCATAGCCAGCATGTGGATACTGAGAAAATAAGCGAAGGTAAATCTCCTTGCCCAGGGGACACAGAAGGCAATAAAAATATGGCAGACATTCTAACCTTTCTCTACTAAATGAAAAAGGAAAAACATGTAACCTTAGTTTGTATCTTCATTCTACAGAAAGTTGCAGAGGGGGAGGATTCGCTCTGCCTCATCTGTATTATGACCCTCCTTCCCCCTACCTAGAACCATGAGTGATTAGAAGTCTCCACTATGATGAGCTGACCGCATGATACAATAATGAATTCACACAAAGATAGGCAAGAACAAAGGGGGTGAGCTGACTGTAGGTATCTTGTTGCTGGACTGCTAAGACAACTTATACTGTACTTTACATACTTAAATAAGAACTTTAACCTCTGATTGAACTTCATCCCAATCAGTAGCTGATACCCCATTTGCCATGAGAAATCTTTATCCTTTCTCAAATAGAGGTCATGACCACAGTCCTGACATTTTGCTGTCTGTGAACCTCATTGCATTGTGGGAAATAACAGCGGTTTACAACTGCCAAGCAAGCAATCTCTTGCTCTGTGCATAGAACTCTCAGTAACAAACATTCCGTAATGATCACCTGGCAGAACTAAAGACGTGGCCACCTATGGTAAATTTCAGAATGTAAATCAGGGAGAGGAAAGATTTTACAATGGGCAAACACTAAATGATTTATAAATTATTATAAAAAAAAAAATAAGGACTTTTATTCACTATATTATTTTCACTTCAGTTCCTCTTTAAATAAATTGTCGTTTGGCAGATATACCTACTTTATTTTGATCTAGGATTCCAAAAGTGGTGATTGTGGAAAATGGTACATACACCATATATTCTATTACATATCAAAAGGCTGTTTCTCCAGTAGTTGGGAGATGGGACAGTAGTTAGGACTAGTTTTACTTTAGTATTTTTTTTCCTTTAGTGAAGGGGCGTCAAGCAATATTGGAGAAGGGGAGTGGCACCGATTCCTTAGTACCTCCCCCTTCTAGGATACAAAAATATTTTAAATGCCTACAATTATCATGGCCAGCTATGTCCACTGCAAAATACTCTCTCCATTGGTGTCCACACACACCATTAGGGATCCTAGCAATGCTCCTGGTACCATTTACAGGGTGAGAGTTCCAGTGAAACTAAAACTGTGCTCACACGCACAATACACACACAGTCCAGTGCACACGAACACATACACACACAGTCCAGTGCACACGAACACATACACACACAGTCCAGTGCACACACACACACAGTCCAGTGCACACACACACATACACACACAGTCCAGTGCACACGAACACATACACACACAGCCCAGTGCACACGAACACATACACACACAGTCCAGTGCACACGAACACATACACACACAGTCCAGTGCACACACACATACACACACAGTCCAGTGCACACACACACATACACACACAGTCCAGTGCACACGCACAATACACACACAGTCCAGTGCACACGCACATACACACACAGTCCAGTGCGCACACACATACACACACAGTCCAGTGCACACACACACAGTCCAGTGCACACACACACATACACACACAGTCCAGTGCACGCACACACACATACACACACAGTCCAGTGCACGCACACACACATACACACACAGTCCAGTGCACGCACACACACAGTCCAGTGCACACACACACACATACACACACAGTCCAGTGCACACACACACATACACACACAGTCCAGTGCACAC
The DNA here is from genome assembly GCF_040937935.1 of Hyperolius riggenbachi. NCBI lineage: Eukaryota > Metazoa > Chordata > Amphibia > Anura > Hyperoliidae > Hyperolius > Hyperolius riggenbachi. Next base: position 74,375,569 of record NC_090648.1, read on the forward strand.
GAACACATACACACACAGCCCAGTGCAAACGAACACATACACACACAGCCCAGTGCACACACACACATACACACACAGTCCAGTGCACACGAACACATACACACACAGTCCAGTGCACACGAACACATACACACACAGTCCAGTGCACACACACACATACACACACAGTCCAGTGCACACACACACAGTCCAGTGCACACGAACACATACACACACAGTCTCCTGCAGGGATGGGGACTCTTACAGATGTGTTACAAAGCAATAGTTCTCCTGCTACACAAGAAAAAAAGGGATGTGTGCTCTGACCAGTCATCACCTGACTTATATACAGGTAGTCCCCGACTTACCAACGCCCGACTAACGAACGACCCGCCGATACAACTGGCATGGATTTTGTGTTTCCATGGGAACAAGCCCAAATTTTTTTTTCCGAATTGCACTAGTAGTTTTTGAGAAAATCGATTTAAAAAAAATTCAAAGAAAAAATGGCTTTTAAACTTGTATAAGCAGGTACAGAGGGCAGAGGTGACACAGAGGCGGATACTGGAGGCACAGGGGACAGAGATGGCACAATGTACCAGCTTAAGAACAGATTCAGGTTAAGAATGAACCTACAGTCCCGATCTCGTTCGTTAACCGGGGACTATGTGTACTGGCTGCCTCAAGTCAATTGACTAATTAAAATGGCAAATCGTTTGCTTGTTGCATTCGCCTACCAGAATATGCAGGATCTAAAACTATCTCAATGCAATAGCTCTGTTGCTATGAATAGGGGAGTATGGTTGACTATACAGATAGACCGGCTTCCAGAGGTAGGGGTAAGGAGAACAATATACTTGGCTAACAATTTGGCACTCCAAATCTCACTACGATACATCGGGAAGGCTGTACACATGCTAGATTCTCAATAGATTCAACCCTGACCAGCTGTGAGTGAGTGAGTGAGTGAGTGAGTGAGACGAGTGAGTGAGTGAGTGAGAGAGAGAGGGAGTGTGCGCATGTGTTTTACTCTTAAAGAGGAACTCTACTGATTACTTAACGTAAAACCTAAGTGGGGAAAGGAAGTTCTGTTTTACTTACCTGGGGCCTCTTTCAGACCCTCGAAGTCTTGCAGGTCCCTCGGTTTCCTTGGTTGTGCCAAAGTGCATCGCTGTGGAATGTTTGTTTTGTGTTCCAAAGTAAGCAGAAGCAAAACACCTGGTCTCCCAGAGTGCACTGGGAGAAGACTGCATAACTAAATAACCTAAGCTAAACATCACTTGGAGGACGGGTTTACATGCCGATGTATAGCATACATACATATAAGGAAGCATTTTGGATGCTAAAACCAGGATAATTAATGTAAAATTGAGTATCCTGAATAATGTACTACATTCTACTACATGTCTTTATGGTGCCTCTAAATGAAAATGAGAAGACACAGGAAAAACTCTAGGTTAGAAGTTAGACTAGGGTAAGTCTGGGAATTTTTGGTCCTAAGGAGTACAGCAGGGGTACCACAAATCTTGTAATTTGGCTTAAAACGATTTGCTGTTTACTGACACCGGAATCCTGTACATACGCAGCATATCCTCAAACCTTAACCACTTCACCACTGAGGGGTTTTACCCCTTGAAAACCAGAGCAATTTTCACCTTTCAGCGCTCCATCCATTCATTCGTCTATAACTTTATTATTACTTATCGCAATTAAATGAACTATATCTTGTTTTTTTCACCACCAATTAGGCTTTCTTTAGGTGGGACATTATGCCAAGAATTATTTTATTCTAAATGTGTTTTAATGGGAAAATAGGAAAAAATGTGGGGAAAAAATTATTATTTTTCAGTTTTCAGCTATTATAGTTTTTACATAATGCATGCTACTGTAATTTAAACCCATGAAATGTATTTGCCCATTTGCCCCGGTTATAAAACCGCTTAAATTATTTCCCTATCACAATGTTTGGCGCCAATATTTTAATTGGAAATAAAGGTGCATTTTTTTCAGCGTCCATCCCTAATTACAAGCCCATAGTTTATAAAGTAACAGTGCTATACCCTCTTGACATAAATATTTAAAAAGTTCAGTCCCTAAGGTAACTATTTATGTTTTTTTTATTGTATTTTTGTTTTGTTTTCTTTATGAGGTAATGAGTTAATTTATTGTGTAATCCAATGTAATTGTATGTGTAAAATGCTTTAGGGCTCGTTTCCACCATAGTGAATCCACATGCGGCGCCGACATGCGGATTCGCTTGGTACATTGAAGTGGCCGGGGCTGTTTCCATATGTGCGGCGTGCGGGAGCGATTTGGCGGCGGGCCAAATCTGCACGACGGGACCCACAGAATTCGCCTGCGTCGGGAATCCATGCGAATCGCCGCTAATGTATTTAATAGGAAAAACGCATGCGTTTTTTACATGCGTTTTTACCCACGATTCGCGTGCGATTTCGCACCTTTTTCAATGTTATTTTGCCCTGGCAGAGTCATGGTTAATTTCGCATGGCACCGTGCCATGCGAAATCGTACGCAAAATCGCGGGTAAAAACGCATGCGGAAACGCATCCGCATGCGTTTTTACAAGCGTCGGGATGCCGGCGAAATCGCGTCGCAACAGTGGAAACGGGCCCTTAGGGTGTAGTTTACTATTTGGCCACAAGATGGCCACAGTGAGTCTGTTTACATGCGCCCTGTAAGCGTCCGGAAGGACGTTTACAGGAAGCAGTAGGAGTCTGGAAGAATCACAATGATCGCGCTGTTTTTAATAGAAGCAGCGGATCATTGCGGGGGCTTAGATCAACGAACGGGAATGGATTTTCCCGTTCATTGATCTCCGGCCGAGCGGGTGGCGGCGTGCATGAGCGGCGGGTGCGCGCACACAAGCAGCGGGAGCGCGGACAGCGGCGGTAGCGCGGAAGGTACGGATTCCTCCATTCCTGGGGGTGAAAGGATGGAAAAAGGGACGGAGAAATTCGTACCGCTGGGGGTAAAGTGGTTAAAGAACCACTATAGTAAACATTTGTAAAATGTTAAGTTCATTCGATCCAGAATAAAATGCTCTATGTGTGTATTTTTTCCTATTTCCTTTACAGTAGGTAGTAGTCCATCTCCTCGTGGGGGATTCTCTGGGTTTTCTTTATTTTTAAAGCCACTTACCGAATGGCAGCTGCTCAGTCCAACTGCTAAAACAGAGTGCAAATGAGTAGGGAGGCTCTCCAACAACTTTCCAACATCTTTGTATAGATTTGTTTCAGGGATTGCTTTTGTAAAGAATAAAGGAATTGTTGAGAATGCCCCATAAGTAGATGGACTAGTCCAAAACCTGTCAGATTTTTACAGCTTACAGTAAGCTATAGCAACATAGGAACAAAGTAATTTATAGTGCAATTTAAATGTACATCTTATATGTATGTGTTGACGTGTTTTACATCTTACACATTTTCACAAGAGCTCTCATTTAACCTCCTGGGCGATACAATAATATCGGCAAGGGGGCGGCGCAGCACTTTTAAAACAAAAACTTTTTTTTTTTAAAGTGCAGCGGCATCCCCCCCCCCCCCCCCCCCCCCCGATCGCCTCCGGTGATCAAAGCAAACGGGAAATCCCGTTCAGAACGGGATTTCCTGTTTGGCTTACCCCGTCTCCATGGCAACGATCGGGATGACGTCAACGACGTCAGAGGGAGTCCCGATCCAACCCTCAGCGCTGCCTGGCACGGATTGGCCAGGCTGCGCACGGGGCCTGGGGGGCTGCACGGCAAGGCGGGTAGCGGCGAATCAGTGCGGAGCGGCGGCGATCGGTATATACGCGCAGCTAGCAAAGTGCTAGCTGCGTGCAACAAAAACAAATTATGCAATTCGGCCCACCAGGGCCTGAGAAATCCTCTGCGGCAGCTTACCCAGAGCTCAGCTTGGGATTATCGCCCAGAGGGTTAAGGCCTCTTTTATAGTGGGATGTTAAAGTTGCATGTTATAAAATATTTTAACGCAGAGTAACGCACAACAATGCAAAGTCTGTGCGACATTTACAGTGCACACGTTGCGTTAGTGTGTAGCGTTATTAGACAGTGCTGCATGCTGTGTGTTTAGCAATGCATCTGCTGCGTTACTTGTGTTGCACATGCTCAGTAATGTGTTTTTTTCTTTTTTAAAATGTTCCGCATGCGCTGTTTTCGTTTCATAGTAAATACATTTTCTAACGTGCGACTTTAACGTCGCACTGTGAAAGTGTATACGCGTCACCTTAGGGCCGCGTTGTGCGACCTTAACGTCGCATCAAACGCAACGTCCTACTGTGAAAGTAGCCTAAAGCAGACCTGAACTCAAAACTACCTCTCTGCTCTACAAGATAAGCGACAGCATAATAACATTTAGAGAAAAACATTTCTTTGTTACAGCTGATACAAATCCTGCAATAAATCTGCAGTGCGTCTACTTCCTGCTTTTATGGTGCAGACGTATTCTTAACATCCTGTGTTTACAAATTAGCTGCTCTATCGGGGCAGAGGAGATTCCTGAGCCGACACAGCTGAGAGATCAAATCACAGTGGTAACTAGTTACAGATGAGGGGGAATTAGACGGGCTAAACTCTCTACATAAATACTGTTCAAGAGTTAAGGTCCACTTTAATTATGTCCACACACAGCAATCTGATAGAGCAATCTTACCCATGTTTATGGGAGGGGGGGGGGGGTTGGCTACCTAAATGATTTATTCAAATGACATTCATTCCAGGCCTTTCAGGAGCATTCAGGATTTGGTGTGCAGCCCTTATGTAAATCAGGAGCTCCCTGGGCTGCTTTACATATGCCCCGTTATCAACTCCATCTAAAAAACAAACAAGGCAGAAAAATTATTCCGCATTTCTCGGTAGCCAGAGTGGATAAAAATGTATCACTCTTAATAAAAAATAAGTCAGTAAATCATTGGGTGACTCGGCTCTCCTGTACGACTGAACCTTTAACCCATTAAACAGTAAATCGCTCGCCTCTGTTTTTCAGCTATCTCCCTTGGGGAGATGAAAATGGATTGTGAAGGAGAGATGGGATATAAATATGACTGTGTGGAGCTGGGAAAGGATGGGGGGTGAAATACATTAGGATTCTGAGAGTGTGTAGCATAAATGTGGTTGTGATGGAAGGAGAAAAAAGTGGTCAAACTGCAGGGAGCTCATGCAGGCTACCTCCCAGCTCACACGGAGCATGAACTGAATTAATAAGGGATTGTAATTGTCATGTGTGTTTTCATGGATAGGCGGTGAGCGGCGCACACCAGATAAGCACAAGTAACAAGGAAATAAGACTCAGGGGATGACTGCTGGTACTCTCACGTGAGAGAGTAGATCAGAGAAGTCTTATAAATGGAATATAGTTTGATGAGACCGATGCAGAGACAGCAATCTCACTCTCCATTTTCCAATCTACTTCTGACGCAATCTGATACAGTAACTCAGGATAAGTGAGAGGAACATGGAAGGAACCACTGCTGACTTCCTTTTTAAAAATACCACTACCCTGTCTGTGGTGCTGATCCTCTGCCTGTAATGTTGTTTGAGTCACTGGCCCACAATCTAATATGTAGTATTGTATTGTACTGTCTTTGTTGGTTTTCTGCAAGTTCCAGGACTTGGCGTCTACTAAAGTCAAAACATCTGCGTGACAGTTGGGCAATAGTGATAGCCCTGTGTAGAACTCATGGAGAAGCAGGTGCTTTTTTTGATCAGCTGACAGAATTGCAAACTCTGATTTGCTGTGATTTCATACTGCTTTAACACATGATGATGACTAGCAAATCAGAGACTTACAGATCTATCAACTAATGATCACATGCTCCTCCCTGAGTTCCCCTAGACATGACCATTATCACTACTACTAAAGTGAACCTGCAGCCAAAATGACTTGATAGGTATCACACATGGTCATTAGAGAGATTCCCAACACTGAGGTTTTGTTCACATTGCGTTCCGCCCGTGTGTCGGTCCCAGTTTGGCATTTTTTGACGCCATTTTTTATTTCCGATTCCCGGCGATTACCTGCGCACTGTTTTTTTTTTTTTGTGAACCGCTTTTCTAATCTGTTTTGCAGAGTGATTCCGTTTTTTTTCACTTCCTGACATCAGTCAGGAGGTGAACTCTTTGATCCGGAAAATAATAAATACAATGTATTTATTCTTAAAAACTCAAATGCAAATCGCTGCACAAAGCAATTTTGTGAGCGTTTGCACTTTTTCCTATACCTTCCATTGAGGCAAAATCGCCTCAAAAATGGCCCATGCACCGCTTTTCTAAGCAGATCGGAAACGAACCGCTCAGATGTGAACTGTCTCATAGAGAATAATGGTGTAAGCGCTTGCAGGGCGATTTAAAAAAAAAAATTTGCCAACGCTTAAAAAAAATGAAAAAAACGCTTCTAGTATGAACTTAGGGCCTGTTTCCACTATACGCGGATTCTGGATACAGAAAAACTGACTCCAATGAATGCCTATGGGCAGGTTTCCACTAACATTTTCATTGTATGGGAAAATGGAGGCATGCTGCATCAGAAAAATCGCGTTTAGTGGAAACAGGCCAATAGGCATTCATTGGAGTCAGGTAGGCCCGTGGGCCTATTTCCACTACATGCGGATTCCGCATGTAAATTTCCGCATCCAAAATGCCACACGTTAGTGAATGGAGCCATTTCCATTCAATACGAATTTTTGAACGCAATGTGATGCGTAAAAAATCTGGATGTTATGCTGCATTTTTTCACATGTGAATGGGATCTGGATGTGAATAGCGGCCATTGTAAGTCAATGGGGCTGCATAGGGTGGAAATAGGCTCAAAGGCCTGGGGCGCACCGCAAGTGGCAATTGTACTTTGTGCAGAGGTTTTTTGCATTGTTCTAGGTGAGTTCAAAGTGCTTTTTCATAGAATGGTATCAATTGAAAAGCGAGTTTGATTTGCATTTTTTTTTCTTGTGGTACTGGTAGTAAAATTGCATCCAAATACCTGTGACAGTTGTTCATATTGATCAACCGTCGTAACGTATCACTTAAAAAGCGAACGTTTAGATCACCATTGAATTCTGTGCAAATTACCACAAGCTTTTAAACAACTGTTCACTCCAGTCGATCATTTCTGTGGCACGCAATTCTTTAAGCTGTATTGTGGAATAATCGTTCCTCACATCGTCGCCGCAAATCCCCCGATCCATCCTTTGGTGACTTCTCCACGTTAGGCAGTAGCTTTGCATTTTCACATCAGGAAAATAACATGCAATTTTTTTGAAAATGAAAAACCGTATGGTATTTTGCAAAGGTTTATATGTGAACTTTTATTGTGCGATTTTTCACAATGGCCCTAATTTACATCCTCTGCCTAGAGACAACATGACAAGTTTCTTTTTCCGAAGAGAAACTAGGCGTGAAAACTTATGCAAAAATTCATACGTGATATGAAAAAACGCAGCAAGCATTATACGCTTACAAACTAGACCATTACCAATAACTGGTTTTCATAAAAAGTTTGTGGAAAAATCGCACAAGTGGAAACATAGCCTAAGACTGCAGAGGACCCAGCAGTAGCAGTACCATTTAGTGGCTGGATAGTGTACTGGTTAAAGAGGAACTCCGGTGAAAATAATGTAATAAAAAAAAAGTGCTTCATTTTTACAATAATTATGTATAAATGATTTAGTCCGTGTTTGCCCATTGTAAAATATTTCCTCTCCTTGATTTACACTGACATTTATCACATGGTGACATTTTTTACTGCTAGCAGGTGATGTCAGTAAAAGGAGATGCTGCTTGCTTTTTTGGCAGTTGGAAACAGCTATAAACAGCTGTTATTTCCCACAATGCAACAAGGCTCCCACAGTGTGATGACAGGACCTCAGTGCTGTGAGGTGCTGACATCACACTGTGGGAGGGGTTTCACCACAATATCAGCCATATAGAGCCCCCTGATGATCCATTTGTGAAAAGGTAAAACATTTTTATGTAAAAGGGGGCATCAGCTACTAATTGGGATGAAGTTCAATTCTTGGTTATGGTTTCTCTTTATGGGTTCTGCCTCTGACACACGAGATCAGGGTTTAAATCATAGCTTCCGACTGTCCCTCTTTCTTCCACATCTGTCCCTCTTTTAGGCTTGATGCACAGAGCTGTGTTAATAAATGTATTTTTCTACTGAAAAAAATGTGTTTAACGATTGGAATGATAAAAGTAGATATTTTAATTCTGAATTCCTTGTGATATGCATGTGGAGGGGTGTGGTGGGGGCGTGGTTAGAGGTGTGGCAGGAGCAGGACTTAATGTGCCCCTCTTTCTTATCTCAAAAAGTTGGGAGGTATGGTTTAAATCTCGGCTCTTCCTATTCAGTAAGCCAGCACCTATTCAGTAGGAGACCTTGGGCAAGACTCCCTAACACTGCTACTGCCTATAGAGCGCACCCTAGTGGCTGCAGCTCTGGCATTTTAAGTCTGCCAGGAGAAAAGTGCAATATAAATGTTCAGTGTCTTGTCTTTTCTACTACTTCAGTATTGCATGAATATACCGTATCGTACTGCCTTCCAGGGATCCTTTGCAGAGTCCACGGCCACTTCAAAAGAGGATGCTCTTAGAAGTGGGTGTGTCTGCTGTAGAAATGCTTTGGACAAAACAGTGTGAACTGGCCCATGGAAAATTATTGCCACATAGGGATGCTCATTCAGAGTCCACAGAAATTAACTTTCCGCATTTCTGATTGGAATTCGGATTTCTGTAGAAATACCACGTTACCGCAAGTCGGCAATTTTAGCCCAATCACAGAACTCGGAATCATTCGACCAATTCGAGAAAAATTGCCGAGTCAACTCGGAAGTATTTGGCCAATCAGAGAAAAGAAAGAAAAATGAACAGCCCCCCCAAAAAATACATTAGAAAAAAATCCCCAGACTCAAAAAAATGGAAATCCGCAGAATCGGTAATACGCATTGGTGGAATTGGGAATTTCCATAGAATCTGAACTTGGCATCTCCGACCATCCCTATTGCCTCATCCATCCAATCAATTTCTTGCCGAGCAAAGGGGACCTACTAAAATGTTTTCATAGTTACATAGTAATTTTGGTTGAAAAAAGACATACATCCATCGACTTCAACCAGTACAAAGTACAACACCAGCCTGCTCCCTCACATATCCCTGTTGATCCAGAGGAAGGCGAAAAAAAACCCACAAGGCATGGTCCAATTAGCCCCAAAAGGGAAAAATTCCTTCCCGACTCCAGATGGCAATCAGATAAAATCCCTGGATCAACATCATTAGGCATAACCTAGTAATTGTAGCCATGGATGTCTTTCAAAGCAAGGAAAGCATCTAAGCCCCCTTTAAATGCAGGTATAGAGTTTGCCATAACGACTTCCTGTGGCAATGCATTCCACATCTTAATCACTCTTACTGTAAAGAACCCTTTCCTAAATAAATGGCTAAAACGTTTTTCCTCCATGCGTAGATCATGTCCTCTAGTCCTTTGAGAAGGCCTAGGGACAAATAGCTCATCCGCCAAGCTATTATATTGCCCTCTGATGTATTTATACATGTTAATTAGATCTCCTCTAAGGCGTCTTTTCTCTAGACTAAATAAACCCAGTTTATCTAACCTTTCTTGGTAAGCGAGACCTTCCATCCCACGTATCAATTTTGTAGCTCGTCTCTGCACCTGCTCTAAAACTGCAATATCTTTTTTGTAATGTGGTGCCCAGAACTGAATTCCATATTCCAGATGTGGCCTTACTAGAGAGTTGAACAGGGGCAATATTATGCTAGCATCTCGAGTTTTTATTTCCCTTTTAATGCATCCCAAAATTTTGTTCGCTTTAGCTGCAGCGGCTTGGCATTGAGTACGATTATTTAACTTGTTGTCGATGAGTACTCCTAAGTCCTTCTCCAAGTTTGATGTCACCAACTGTATCCCATTTATTTTGTATGGTGCTAGACCATTGGTACGACCAAAATGCATGACTTTACATTTGTCAACATTGAACTTCATCTGCCATGTATGTGCCCATATAGCCATCCTATCCAGATCCTGTTGCAATATGACACTATCTTCCTGAGAGTTGATGACTCTGCACAATTTTGTATCATCTGCAAAAATAGCAACATTGCTCACTACTGCATCTACTAGGTCATTAATAAATAAATTGAAGAGCACTGGACCCAGTACAGACCCCTGTGGGACCCCACTGCTAACAGTCTCCCATTTTGAGTACGATCCATTGACCACAACTCTTTGTTTTCTGTCCATTAGCCAGTTCCCTATCCATGCACACAAACTCTTCCCCAGTCCTTGCATCCTCAACTTTTGCACCAGACTTCTGTGGGGAACAGTGTCGAAGGCCTTTGCAAAGTCCAAGTTTATCACATCTACAGCATTCCCAATATCCATATTAGCATTCACTACCTCATAAAAGCTGAGCATGTTAGTCAGACAGGACCTGTCTTTAGTAAACCAATGTTGATGCTGAGAAATAAGATTATTTTCTACTATGAAGTCATGTATAGTATCTCTTAGTAACCCCTCAAATAGTTTGCATACAACTGATGTTAAGCTTACAGGTCTATAATTTCCTGGATCAGATTTTTTGCCCTTCTTAAATAATGGGAAAACGTGGGCTGTACGCCAATCCACTGGGACTCTGCCAGTTGCAAGAGAGTCACAAAAGATAAGATAAAGGGGCTTAGCTATAACTGAACTTAATTCCCTTAGGACCTGAGGATGCATGCCATCCGGGCCAGGTGCCTTGTCTATTTTTAATTTATTTAGTCTTGCCTTTACTTCTTCCTTCGTTAAGTATTTAATATTACAGTTAGAAGATTGAGACTCTTCTGCCTCTGTAATTTGCAACAGTGCTGTTTCCTTTGTGAAGACAGAAGCAAAGAAAGCATTTAATAACTCTGCCTTACCTTGGTCATCCACCATTGAGTTCCCACCCTCATCCTTTAGGAGTCCTATACAGTCAACCTTTCTTTTTTAGAGTTGATGTACTTGTAAAACTTTTTTGGGTTAGATTTGATATCCCTAGCGATTTGATTTTCAGCTTCGATCTTTGCCAGCCTAATTTCTTTTTTACAATTTTTATTGCACTCCTTATAATTGCTTAGTGCAGCCTCGGTCCCCTCCTGTTTTAGGACCTTATAGGCATTCCCTTTCCTCTTCATTTTATCTCTAACCTTTCTATTCATCCATAGAGGCCTTTTTTTATTCCTAGACATTTTGTTTCCATATGGGATATACATACTACAATATTGATTGAGAATACGTTTAAAAGCTTGCCATTTCCCTTCAGTGTCCTCCCCTTGTAGTACATTATCCCAGTTCACCGAACTTAGTGCCTGCCTAATTTGATTTAACTTTGCTTTTCTAAAATTCATAGTTTTAGTGGTCCCGCCGCCCCGTGGCCTATCAGTCACCAGATCAAAAGTTATCATGTTGTGATCACTATTTCCCAAATGTTCTTGAACCTGCACATTTGATACATTATCTGGTCTATTAGAAATGATCAGATCCATTAACGCATTCCCCCTAGTTGGTTCTGTTACCATTTGAGTCAAGTAATTGTCCTGTAGTGCTGCCAGAAATCTGCTGCTTTTACCAGAATGGGTAGCCTCAATACCCCAGTCAATGTCTGGAAAGTTGAAGTCGCCCATAATTATGACCTCATTTTTACTTGCAGCTTTTTCAATCTGCTGTAGTAATTGCAGTTCTGCAGCTTCATTAATAAAAGGAGGTCTGTAGCATACCCCAATAAGCAATTGGCAACTTTTATTTCCACCATGAATATTTACCCAAACGGACTCCACATCTTCGCAATCTTCCTCCATCTCATCGTTGTGGACAGCTGTAAAAGAATTCTTAACAAAGAGACAAACCCCTCCACCTTTTTTCCCTGTTCTATCCCTCCTAAACACATTGTATCCTTTTAAATTAGCTATCCAGTCATGGCTTTCATCCATCCATGTCTCGGTTATTCCCACAATGTCATAGCCTTTGTCATTCAGAATGAACTCTAGTTCGTCTATTTTATTTGCAAGGCTCTGAGCCTGCTCACTCATCAGCATCACAGATGGTGGGATGGTTGTGAATCCCAGTGGCCCTGGAACACAGATAGGACATGGTTGCTTTGTAGAAGGTCTGCATAGCGCCAGGCTCTGCACTGCTGCAGTTCTGCAAGCGGTTTTCCTCTACAGAGGAGCTTTGTATCTAGGTTATATTTGCATTAGCACAGCCTATCGGCAGGTAGTAAACCCGCCGGTGATTATACAGCTACGGTTTAGCGGGACTTTCATCTCCACAGCTTTCCTTGACAGAGATGCTGACAGATCGCTTTCACAGAAACAGACAAGTAAATAACATCAAGTGTAGCTACTCATTAAATAGGATATAGTGGGAGAAGAAGAGATGGAAAAAGATTTGGTTATATTCATGAACAAAAGGATATCTAGTCATTTGGTATCAAGCAACAGCAACTAGAACGTGGATGTACAAAGAGACAAGAACATTTTAATCTAGTACGACATCAATTCCATATACGGCACTTGTAAGGTGTTAAGCTTGGAGGTGTAATCTCCACAGTCAGCATACAACACATAAGCTGACGTGAAGGAGGTACACACACCAGCACAAGGGATCAGGATATCCCCAGTTTAGTGGAGGAGAGGACTGACTCCAATAGGAGATTGTGGTGCACAGAGCCGGTGCAGATCCGAACAGCCACAAACAACACTTTCGTAATAACGTCTCAGCGCAAAGTAGCGCTGAGCGCATAAACCAGGACTGAGGAGATCAGAACAAGTAGACAGAATGAACGCTTGCTAGCCAGCGACTACTTAGCGACAGCAAGCGTCCAAAACCAGACAGACTGGAATGAGGCAGCCAATGCGTTGCGGCGATGGCGTGCCTCACAAAGACAGGACAGGATAGTCAGAAAATAGCAGGATCAAGATAGATGAACGTAACACAGATAAATATACAATAAGTATGATTTCCTAGCGTATTACAATTACAGCTATCAATGAAACTATTCGTAACGTCTGACTAACATATGTATATATCGGCAATGAACCGATATATGACATAAGCAGGAACTCTGACTAAGACTGGAGTAATACAGGGAACAGGACTCAGAAGGATTCGCTATCTCTTCGCAGAGATGAACGCAATCCACAAACAGGACCAGGAACAGGATAACTAGCTCAGCGTGCTGGAACGCTGACTAACGGAACACAGGATATAAACAGTTCGTGTACGTATATATCAGCGACACTGATGTATCAACGTAGCACGAATACAAGGAAAATAACAAAATGCGCAAGTATGCGTATATATTGGCGATGAACCAATATATGACACAAGACAAGCAAGTAACAACTTCTAGAACAAGAGCAGAACTAGGAGGACTCGCTGACCCCTTCGCAGGAGTCAGCGCAGTCCACACGGACCAGGAACGAGGTGGGGCACGAGCAGAGTAACAGATAGAGTCTGAGACTATGATAGCCCATGAGACATTAAAGGAAGCAGTTCTTTATACTGAGGTCATCCAATGGGAGCAGACCTGCAGATTCCCACACAAGTGAATGGTAATTAATCACAGGCTGATAGCAGGAAAAGGCAGACAATGATATGCAGCCTGCAGGAAAGGGACTGCCCCTCCACTGCAGCAGACAATATTTGTTTACACAAGAGCATGTTAAACTGTCATTAATTTCAGAGTGACTGCAGATGGAATCAGCAACTAGTTTAAGTGCAAACCAAACTATGCAAGAAAATGCATGTAATGACATCAGAACTGCTTGGGTTACAATACCACTGCAGCCAGCAGTAAACGCTGCAGACATGATCATAACATAAGGTCACATCTTAGGTTTGAAAACAGAATGCCGTTGTTGGCATCATACTTTAGTTCAGCCTCCCATTTTTTAGATGCATTTACAAGTAAATTTACATTCATTAGCAATGCACAAAATGTGTACAATATAGCCCTAGAGGAAAAGCCCTATTTACACAGATTAAAGGGTATAACTTTATTACTATAATTAAAAAGAACTGAATAGTCCTAACATATCACATAAGAGGTGCGCACTAAGCACTTGTTGGGTAGATAAGTCACTTACACAGAAGGGGGTAAAAGGGAAGTCCTGGTTAGAGTCCCCCACCCCCTCTGTATTCAGTTTCAAAGGGGTGTCGCTATTCCCCAACTCCCTGTTACTCATATCTGCAATGTAATAAAAACTAGGTGCCTAGAGATGTCCAATATACTGTCTATATACCATTTACTGCATGTTGTATCAATACACCGCAGCCCGCTCTACAAGCCCCCTAACTGTTCCTGATAGTGCTGCAACCAAATAAGGTGTATTATATATATATATATATATATATATATATATATATATATATATATATATATATATATATATATATATATATATATATATATATATATATATATATTGCAACTACAACCCCACACGTTTCAACCCAAAGCGTCGGGAGTGCATAGTATACAGTGCAGTGATAAAAAAAAAAAAAAAAAAAAAAAAAAAAAAATTATATAAGCCCCACACTGAATCAAGACATAATGAGGATTAAGTAAGCTGCGCTAAAGCAGCGCAGCTTAATGAGAGAAGCGTGCGTTATGCACACGTTACGCACAGTACTACAGTGTAGTGTGCGCTGCTAACTTACACCCGCTCCTTGCTAATAACAGCAACTCCACTGAACCCGCCCTGAGCCCAGGCGGGATCCTCGCACTTTGATTGGCCCAATAGGCTACCTGTCACTTGCTTTAGCAGCGCAGCTTAATGAATCAACCCCAATAACCTCTAACAATCAATACAGAGCTGACTTGGGCTTTATTAATTTCTGGAGAGGAGAGTAAAATATTAATATGCTTTACCAATATTCTACTATAAACTAACCTTACCCTCATCCACTGATGCCTAAATCTAAAATCCTGCTGGTGGTGCCTAAACCTAGCCACCACCTACCTATGCCTAACACTAACACCTCACACTAACTATCAGACATTACTACTATAGCCGCTATTTACCCAATTGCATAGCCACTAATCCCGCTGTAGAGTTCCACTATAGTATAGCAAAATTCTGTCGCCTGCTATAGCCGCGCCCTTTTTTACTTACGCAGTTTTAAAATTATTCCATTTCTGCGGTTCCTAGTGAAATGTATGGACTAGGTAGTAGTTCCCTAGATCTGCTAGCTAGTGGCTGTAAAATATTATTGTACATTTATTCAAACCCTAGTTCTCAGCTTTATCACATCACGGCGTGAATATTCGATGCCGTCTTTGCTGCCGCAAGACTTAAAAAACCAACCTCGCCATTGCCACATAACACCAACACAACTTCTTTGCTCACTACACTGGATACCCATAAAATGGAGAATCCTTTTCAAAATTGGCATGCTAACATTCAAATCCCTACACGCCCCAGGCCCTGGATACCTGAAGGATTTTTTGCAACTGTGTCACACCCCCTACAACCTCAGATAAAAGGATCCAATAACTTGACCACCCCCGGAGTCCAACTAAAAACCTTTGGAGCCAGAGCTTTCTGTCATGCTGCTCCTACCCTGTGGGGTAAGTTTGCCTTGACAAACTTCATCAACGCAGCTCCAACCCTGGGCACACTTAGGTGGCATTTCAGCTTTGATTTGTTTAATCTGGCATATATGATCAGGGCGTTGGAGTCGGAGTAAAGGAGTTGGAGCAATTTTGGGTACCTGGAGTCGGGGTTGGAGTCTGGGGTTTCATGAACTGAGGAGTCGGGAGTCGAGTAATTTTTGTACCAAATCCACAACCCTGGTAAGAATTAGACTAAGGAGTCGAGGAGTGGGAGCCATTTGGGGTACCTGGAGTCAGAGCTGGAGTTGGAGGTTTCCTAAATTGAGGAGGCGGATAATTTTTGTACCGCCTCCACAGCCCTGTTTAGGATCACATAACTTTTCCCCTCACACATCACTATGTACGGATCTAAAACAAGCTTATGCACTTTGGGCCATACGGGAGAAAAGTGCTTTACAAATGTTTCATTGTTGTTTATCTAAATAAGTTATATATAAGAATTGAAAATTGCGCAAAAGGTGGATCAGCGCAACACCAGGCTGCCTCCGAATGGCCTCCAATCAGAGGTGCGCTGAGCCCCCCCAGAAACTACAAACGCACCTTGA
The DNA here is from genome assembly GCF_040937935.1 of Hyperolius riggenbachi. Classification (NCBI taxonomy): domain Eukaryota; kingdom Metazoa; phylum Chordata; class Amphibia; order Anura; family Hyperoliidae; genus Hyperolius; species Hyperolius riggenbachi. The sequence goes on from NC_090648.1 coordinate 74,391,756, forward strand.
ACCCAAACATAAGCTCTGCATATACACCAAAAGCATGGCTGTTAAGTGGGAGCAGCTGACCAAAAACGAAATAAATTAGTACATAGCAAGGAAATGAACAGCGCTACTTAAAAACAGGCAAGTGCCTACCTGCAAAAGAGTGCAAGCCCCACTTGTGGGATATAATACACACCGAGCATACACATGACCTGTCTACCACTGGAGGAGGATGTTAGTTTCCTGTAACAGCTTGCATGCAACCTATTAAGTACTCGTCCCTCCCACTGCGAAGAAGTCGATCCTCCATGGGAGGGGCCTAACACTAACTAAATCCTAACCTATATAAGAATTGTTGGGGTTCCTTCTTTAGGGACACAAGGTTTGCACCTTGTGAAAGCACTGCTTCAAAAAGTGAAATTTATATACTGTCTATAAGAGGCAGTAATTACTATTTACACCAACTGGTTAAATATTACAGATTATTGTTATGATATTTTTTTTTTGTCAAGTCCTTTAAATTTCTTTAGAGTTTATACAATTTTTCAAAAACAGTAATGAATGAATGCGCTGAAAGGCTGACTCTGAACACACGGCCGGGATTAGCAGTGGGTGCAAACAAAGAGCTGTTTTTCTGCTGACTTCACAGCGGCAGTAAACACAGCTCACTGCTCCATAGCTTGCAGGCAGCCCTGCAAGAGGCCTGATAGAGTTCTCTTTGTGAGCATTTGTCGACACCTCGCTTACCTCAATACTTAGATGATTAAAATCATTCTCTAGAGGCTTAGAGAATAGCACTGAAATAATTAACGCCATAATTCCTTTACTGTGGAAATGTTACCGTATACTGTTGTGTTTAGCATATATTACCTCATTGGCATACTCAGCACCCGGCTGTCCCTGATTTCGGGAACTGTGCCAGCTTCTCACAATACTGTCCCTGGGCACGTTTTATCTTGAAAATATAGGAGTGTGCATCGGTGCGCTCCATTGTGAAAAGTGCTACGAGCATAAATCATAAGGTTTATATGCACTGCAGTTTTATTAGTAAGCATACAAAGTTTTGCTAATATTGAAGTTTTGTATTTTTTCATCTCATTTTTCATCTCTCATCCTGTGCATAAGAATTGTGTGATGCATGTAAGAATAGTACTTAGAATATATTGCTCTAAGTCTAACTACTTTTTTTTACATGGATCACACAATTCTTACGTACAGAATTAGAGAGAATCGAAAGGTTTGAGTATCTTTGGGATTCGTGCAATCTTTCTTTAAGGCTGGTTTCACGTTTAAGGAGACGTTAAGGTCGCATAACGTGCCCCTAACGCAACGCCTGGTGCTCTCTGATGTGGACGTCAGAGTGAGCCGGGTTGTGCAGCTCACTCTGGCGTCCGTGATGCGTACTCTTGCACGCATGCGGCATCACGTGGTCCCGCCCGGCCAATCGGCGCACAGAGCGGCCGCTCCAGGAAGTAAACACTGCACGTCACTGAGTGCAGTAAATATTAATTAGCCATGTGCCTGGCCGCTCTCCCCAACATTACTGAGCATGTGCATGTGCTCTGCCGCTTATAAAGTACTGCATGCAGTACGTTGTGTTATGGCGCAGCGTTACTAGGTAAAGCAACGTGGGCACTGTGAACAGCCCATTGATTTTTCATTGCTGTGCGGTAGGGTGCGTTACAGGCTGCTCTAACGTGCGCCTGTAACGTCCCATTGTGAAACCAGCCTAAAGGATACCCGAAGTGACATGTGACATGGTGAGATAGACATGTGCATTTACAGTGCCTAGCACACAAATAACTATGCTGTGTTCCTTTTTTTCTATCTCTGCATGAAAGAGTTAAATGTCAGGTATGTAAGTGGCTGTCTCAGTCCTGACTCAGACAAGAAGTGACTACAGTGTGACCCTCACACTACAGTGCGGCTTTTCCACATTCTCTCACATTCCCTAAAAAGGATTTAAAGGGATACTGTAGGGGGGTCGGGGAAAATGAGTTGAACTTGCCCGGGGCTTCTAATGGTCCCCCGCAGACATCCTGTGCCCGCGCAGCCACTCACTGATGCTCCGGCCCCGCCTCCGGTTCACTTCTAGAATTTCTGACTTTAAAGTCAGAAAACCACTGCGCCTGCATTGCCGTGTCCTCGCTCCCGCTGATGTCACCAGGAGTGTATTGCACAAGTCCAGTATGCTCTTTGGTCTGTGCAATACGCTCCTGGTGACATCAGCGGGAGCGAGGACACGGCAATGCAGGCGCAGTGGTTTTCTGACTTTAAAGTCAGAAATTCCAGAAGTGAACTGGAGGCGGGGCAGGAGCATCGGTGAGTGGCTGCGCGGGCACGGAATGTCTGCGGGGGACCATTAGAAGCCCTGGGTAACTTCAACTTATTTTCCCCCGACCCCCCCTACAGTATCCCTTTAAACAATGATGCTGGCCAGCCTCCCTGCTCGCTACACAGTTTTTTAGCAGTTGGACAGAGCAACAGCTATTCAATAAGTGTTTTTGAAAATAAATAAATCCCTGAAAATCCCTCTTGAAGAGATGGACTAGTCCAAAACCTGTCACTTCTGTCAGATTTCTATTACTTACTGTAAGTGACAGCAACATAGGAGAAAAGTAATGTATGGCTCATGTGCACATATTTTAAATTTACAATTTTTCCCATAGTGCCCCTTTAACTGTCATAAAAGGTTTTGTGTATAAAAAAAAAAAAAGTTACTAGAAACAATTCATAGTGGTAACAAAAACAATAAAAAGCATTTGTAGGAAAGTAGATGGAACTCCTTCAATGTCCTTTGCTGTCTTAAATTCTCAGTGCAATGTTCTGGTCTACCTGACATCTACAGACTAAATCTTGTACAAGAATCTGCACCACCAGCACTGGAGAAAGTCACTTTATCACGCAAGAAAGGGTGGATCCTCTGTCGGAAACAGCAACCATCCATTGTTGTCCTTTACAGCCTGCTGTGAGGTCATCCCACATGAATTCTTTGTGTGGCATATCTGCAATTGCAGTATGAGCTGATAATTACTACTTTCAGCTATACCTACATCTGATCCAACTACACAGATGAAGCTGTGTTACTCACCTCTGTTGTGTTAAAGTGGACCCAAATTAAAAATACAAGATTTCAGAAATAAAATCTATTTTCTAAATTATAATAATAAATAGCAGCCTTTTTTCAGCTGCATGATGACAAATATAAAATATTCTACATTTATTGGAGGAACCCCTCCCTTCCTTTCAAATTGCCGGGATTTTTCCGGCAAACTGGTGGAGTAGGTGGTGTCCGGCAATGGAGGAATTGCTAATGGCTGCCCCCAGTATAACCCTAGCTATGAAAAGAGAAGGGTGAAAAGCATGCACTGAAATGATCATAGGTTTGAAGGAGTGTTTATTTATCTTTGTATGTGTCAGAGGGGTGCAACTAAATATTTTCAATTAAAAAATGTTTGGTTTGGGTCTGCTTAATAAAGAAGCAATTCATTTTCTCAAGTGCTGGTCATGCAGATTCTCGCAAATAAAATCAGTATCCAGTATAATCCAGCAAGGCTGTTTTATGAAATTTGCTTCACTGATGAAGTGCAAACAAAGTTACATTAAAAAATGCTTCAATGTGGCCACAGCCCTGTTTCGAGCCTCCCTGGCTCTTCTTCAAGCCACACAGGACAATGGAGTATGCAACTCAATTCTTTATATAGTGCCCACAAAGTAACAACCAGCCAATCACTGCTGAGTATGTAAAATAGCAGACCTGATGGGGAACAGGCTGGAGATGACCCTTACATTCCCTCCCCCATTTCCTATTGGTCACACAATTTTCAAGAAAGGCAACGATCACCAATCGGTATATGTCCGCAGAATGTATACTTGTCACTATTATTTGAGTGCTGACCTTCTTTACTGTTGGTTGTACAATGAATAAAAGCAAACAGTCAAAAGCAGTAGTCTATGCTGCTACATGACAGGGTGAGGAGCAGTCATATGAAAAGGAGCATGCAGAAAACCCCTCCAAACACTGATCACTCAACACTTTTTAATCCAAGAAGCTGTTGTGAAGAACTGTCGAGTATCTGCAATATTTAGGCAACACATTTGCCATTACAGTGGGAAGCACACATTCCATTGTGCAGGAAGAGTTTGACATGAGAAAACTCTCAGCATCGGGGGTGCCTCCAAAATACTCAATCCATAAGAAGCATCAAAAAATTGCTGCATGCAAAGAACATTTGCCCTTGATTAAAGCTGAAAGATAAGGGGCCGTTTACGCTCCTCCTAGCGTTATCCGCATATACAATTCTGTTTTTGTGATTTTTGTTTTTTTGTATTTATTTTTTTACAGATTCTTTTTATTAGGTGATTTTTGTATGAACTTTTGTGCACGTTTTTGTGATTTTTATATGCATTTGTAAGTGTAATTTCTCATAGCTAATACAGAACTATCAAAGAGAAATAATCAGCGCTACTGAGACTATGGTGCGTTTTATTGTGTGTCAATTGATTGAAGTGTTAGCTCCGGGTGCTGCTCGAGACTGGGTGGTGTCCAAATAAGCTACAAAGTGGAAGATGAAAGATTGCTCCAATGGTGCATTAAACCTTTAATTTGCTTACAATCACTAAACATTACACTTAAGAATCGCAGTGTTGTGCGTGTGTCTGATGGCCACCAGCAGGTCCTCTCTGCTCCCTTAGCCTGGCCAGGGCTTTGGGTCATGTTGGTACCATGGAGAGGTGTGCAGTGCCAACGTCACATGCGTGGTGTCCCGTCGTCACTACGCGTTTCAGTGCAATACACACCATCAGGTCAATAATGATCTGAAACCCTGGCCAGGCTAAGGGAGCCATTCCTCTAAGTGTAATTTTAAGTGTTTGTAAGCAAATTAAGGTTTAATGCACCATTGGAGCGCTCTTACCTCTTAAACTTTGTAGCTAATATTGTACTATACCATACTCTATCGAAATACCATGAACTCTGTAGTTAATGTTAAAATACAGTAACTGAACGTACAGTATATTAACCTTGAGAAAGCTGTGGAACCCAGTCTTTAAAGTGTAACTGTTGGGCATAAAATCAAAATCAATTCTTTATTTTTATCTGGTAAACAAGTAATAAGGATGCTAGTCAAGCAATCCAAAAGTTAAAATCTCTATTACTTTTCTTGTTTATAAATGATCATTCCCGTTTACCTGACTCTTATTTGGTACGTTGCCGCACAAAGGAAGTTGCAGGGCATGCTGGGTTGTCCTTTTTTGCTTCTGTACATTAGTTTAGTCTGAGGGGAAATAAAGAAGCAAAAAAAGACAACCCAGCATGCCCTGCAACTTCTTTCTGCGGCAACGTACCAAATAAGAGTCAGGTAAACTGGGGAATGATCATCACAAGAAAAGTAATAGAGATTTTAACTTTTGGATTGCCTGGTTAGCATCCTTATTACTTGTTTACCAGATAAAAATAAAGAATTGATTTTTTATTTTATGCCCGACAGTTACACTTTAACCTCCTTAGCGATAACCTCAGGCCAGAAAGCCGCAGCTCAGAGCAGTAATCCCGAATTGGATCCATCGGAGGTGTGGAATGTGCAGGGCTGTCACATATCTATCTAGCAGTATGACTTTTAGGGTCTAAGGGCTCGATTCACAAAGCGGTGCTAACCCAGTTACAGACTTTACAAACTGGTGAAAAGCCAGTTTAGGCATGATAGGTTTAGGTGTGATAAGTTTAGGTGTGATAAGTTTAGGCATGCTAAGTTTAGATAAGTGTAGATAGCGTACAAAGTCCCGCACGCAAAGCAGCGCCATTAAACTCTATGCGAAGTGCACCAGACTTTGCTAGCGCAAAACTTTTGATCAGCTGTGCACTGCGTTGCTAACGCAGTTGGTGCTTAAACTTATCACGCCTAAACTTATCACGCCTAAACTTATCATGCCTAAACTTATCATGCCTAAACTTATCATGCCTAAACTTATCACACCTAAACTTATCACGCCTAAACTTATCACACCTAAACTTATCATGCCTAAACTTATCACACCTAAACTTATCATGCCTAAACTGAGTTTAGGCGTGATAAAGGGCTTTTCACCAGGGTGCTAACTGTTAGCACCGCTTTGTGAATCAGGCCCTAAAAGCGCAAGAAAAAAAATTGCACTGCTTTTGGACAATACATTTGCCAGGAAGGTTAAAGAGGAACTCCAGTGAAAATTATGTAATAAAAAAGTGATTCATTTTTACAATTATTATGTGTAAATGATTTAGTCAGTGTTTGCCCATTGTAAAAGCTTTCCTCTCCCTGATTTACATTCTGACATTTATTACATGGTGACATTTTTACTGTTGGCAGATGATGTAGCTGCTGCTTGATTTTTTGGCAGTTGGAAACAGCTGTAAACAGCTATTTCCCACAATGCAACAAGGTTCACAGACAGGAAACTGCCAGGAAAATGGTCCTCACACTCTCCTGTGGGAGGGGTTTCACCACAATATCAGCCATACAGAGCCCCCTGATAATCCATTTGTGAAAAGAAATAGATTGCTCATGTAAAAGGTGGTATCAACTACTGATTGGAATGAAGTTCAATTCTTGGGCACGGCTTCTCTTAAAGCACAGTGGAGCTCACAAACGGCCTAAGAAGAAGGTCACCACTGTTAGTACTGCCAGCAGATTTCTGCTGGTTGGTTGATACTGCTGGTTAGTGGAGTTCCAGATAACCATCACTTTACTGATTATAGCACCAACATCTTCCATAGTGCTTTACATCGTACAAATGCAGGATGAATGTGCTCATACATGGAGGGGAGCACAGTCACAAGAACATAATAAGCTCATCAGACATGTTCAGAGGGGTCCTGCACAGCAGCGATGGGCACCAAGGTGGCTGAGGAAGCCTCAGAATCATCCAGAGGCTGCCCTCTGCAAGAGTACGTGTTTATAACTTTTATATTTTCCCTCCAAGTCACAGGTTTGCCTTATAGAATAGACGCACTAGTTTATTAACACACCTTATTTCATTTAATGAAGTCATACAAAACAGGGATGGTCTGCAGATAGAACAGTTGACCTTTTTCTTACTCCTGCTATCACCTTAATGTCTGGATTCTGGACAGTCTGGCAGTCCAGATAACCTGCTTCATGGCTGAAAATGACATCTGGAGATCTTCTCAGACACAAAACTAATTACGTCAAGTCCAAGTCTACAGCCTCTGGCTAAGGACCAGTGCACACCAAAAACCTCTAGCAAATCTGCAAAACGCTAGAGGTTTTTGAAGCTGATTTCAGAGCGATTCTAGGCAGAGAGGTTTTCTAAACATGCCTAGTGTTTTTTGGAGCAGCTGTGTAGCAGATTACAAATATTGTTACAGTGAAGCTGTTACTGAACAGCTAATGTAACAAAAACGCCTGGAAAACACCTCTGATCTAGCGTTTTTCAGAGCAGTTTGAGCTTTTCCTATACTTTACATTGAGGCAGAAATGCACCTGCAATCCGCAAAAGTGCTGCAGGACCCACGTTTGCGGTTTGCCAAAAACCTCAAACTGCTGGTGTGCACCTCCCATTGAAATACATTAGCCAAGCGTTTTCACAGGCAGAAGCGGTTTGCGGAACGCTTCAAAAACCGCTCTGTGTGCACCAGGCCAAAGTCTCCTTATATTATACATCATCGCAATGGGCATGATTTCCGCCTTGTTTACATGGACGCTTTTAAAGAGGAACTGTAGTGAAAATAACGAAGAACTGTAATGATCCGCTCAGCTGCCTGCACAGGCAGGCAGCTTTTTGACCACTGTTCAGGTCTGCATTCTGTAGGTCTCTGGAAAAGACACATAAACAAAAGAGAGGGAGCACCGTTTCCAAAAAAGAGTATGCAGCGTGCCCAAGGTCTCTCCCCAGTGCCTCCTGGGAAGTGCAGTCCAGATAAAACAGAAAGGACCGGCACCGCTGTCTTGTATCAAAGCTCTTTTAATAGCACCAAAGTGGCAGCAGTGACAGACTGCTGTTTCGGTTTACACCTTTATCAAACTGCTCAAAGCCATGACTTTGAGCAGTTTGATAAAGGTGTAAACCGAAACAGCAGTCTGTCACTGCTGCCACTTTGGTGCTATTAAAAGAGCTTTGATACAAGACAGCGGTGCCGGTCCTTTCTGTTTTATCTGGTCTCTGGAAAAGAGACTTTTTGTCAGTTTTGCAGCTTGCTGCTGCTGAGAAATTTGCATACGTTTGTCATGCAAATTGCCTAGCCACATCCTTTGTAGGCTTGCTCTATAAATACCATGTGATTCCACAGTACTTCGCTGGTCATAAGGGTTTGTCCTGTGAAACACTCCTGGAGTGTCAGCCTTGCTTATTGTTTAAAGATTAGCTTAGAGTAATTCTTGGGACTGCACTAGGCATCCTTGCTAGAGCGGTCAGGATTGTATTATTTGTATTGCCTGTTCTGTCTGTCTGTGGGGTGCTAACCAGAGCAGCGGTTGTTACTGGTAGGCCCTTCTGTTCATCTGTCTGTCGTGCTTGGATCGCCTCTAGCGGTAGCGGCTGTGGATCCTTCTGATCTACAACTCTCTTGCTGTACTTGGATCGCACTTGCTCTGGCGGAAAGAGCAGTGGATCCAGCTCGCTCTGTTTCTATACTTGGATCACACTCGCTCTGGCGGAAAGAGCAGTGGATCCTGCTAAGCTAAGCTCTCTTGCTATACTTGAATCACACTAGCTCTGGCGGAAAGAGCAGTGGATCCTGCTAGCTCTGTTGCCTTACTTGGATCAAACTCGCTCTGGCGGAAAGAGCAGTGGATCCTGCTAAGCTCTCTTGCTATACTTGGATCACACTAGCTCTGGCGGAAAGAGCAGTGGATCCTGCTAAGCTCTCTTGCTATACTTGGATCACACTAGCTCTGGCGGAAAGAGCAGTGGATCCTGCTAGCTCTGTTGCCTTACTTGGATCGTACTCGCTCTGGCGGAAAGAGCAGTGGATCGTATCTCTCACTTATTCCTGTTTTCGTTTATCTGTCTTGTCTGATACGAACGCTGGCTGGAGGCTCGGTGAGGTAACCGTTAAGCAAGCGCTCGCGTTCTCTGTTTCATGTTTGTCTGTCGGTGGTTAGTTAGGCGTGCTTGTCTCTGTTGTGCTTAACACGCGGAGACCGCGCTGTAAACGCGTTTGCTGTTGCGAATGAGTGCGGTGTTCGCGTTTATTTAGCGTTTGTTATTTTCCTTATCTTCTCATTGTATGATTTGCTGTGCCTTTGCTACTCTCGTGCCCTGTCTTGCTTTAGCCTTGTGCCACCTCTGGCAATCGCCTCTCTCGCGATTGCATTCCTACTTCGTATCTGCTGTGTGTGCACTGTCGCTGGTTGGCGACTAGATTGGTGCGGTGCACACACATACAATCTGTCCCTGTGCTCATTCTCATTCGCAATCGCTTCTCTTGCGATTGCGTTCTCACTTGGTTTCCTCTGTTGTGTGTCCACCGTCGCAGGTTGGCGGCTAGATTGGGGGACATACATACATTCCTCCTCTGTGCTTATTCGGTCTTGTGTCGCTGTTAGCAATCGCCATCTCTGGCGATTGCCTTCTCACTTTATCTTCCTGGTTGTGTGTTCATCGTCGCAGGGTGGCGACTAGATTGGTGGATACACATACCCTCTGTCGCTTTGCTCTCTCCCTTTCAGGGCTATCTTGCCCTGAGTTTCTTCCCTTCGTACAATTCCTGTCTGGCGTCTGTGGCAAGGCAGAGGATCTGTTCCTCTGCACTCCACAGCTCCATCTGCCGACAGGAATTTCCCTCTACAGGTGCGTTGCACCATTTGTTGGGTCCTCAAATTATACGCTTGTGGAGGATTTCCGCAGTGTCAGTGCACATCCTATGCGCTGACCATGGAGAGAATTCCACAATCGTTACAAGAACATTCCTTTTTCCTCAGTGTTTGCCAATTGTAAAAATCTTTTCTCGACCTGATTGGCTTTCTGAAACCTATCCTGGGTGGCAACATCTTTAGTACTGGCAGGTGATCTCTGTAGAATATTACTTTACTGGGAGTTCTAAAGTCAGTAAAAAAAAGGTCTCCCACAAAGTTCTGGAAGGGTGGGGGGAGAGCAAACCACATAATAAACAGCCTAGGCCAGTGATGGCTAAGCTTGGCACTCCAACTGTGGTGGAACTACAAATTCCATGAGGCATTACAATAATCTGAGAGCTCTAAGCATAACTCTGGGAGGCAGAGGCATGATGGGATTTGTAGTTTTTTCAGAGTTGGAGTGCTAAGGTTAGCCATCACTGGCTTAGGCTAAGTCTCAGTGTGAGGATGGAACTACATACCAATATACAGCAAATATATAGCTATAGGGAGTGTTTCTGATGCTGAAACTAGGATATTTAAAGGATACCCGAAGTGACATGTGACATGATGAGATAGACATGTGTATGTACAGTGCCCAGCACACAAATAACTAGGCTGTGTTCCTTTTTTTCTTTTTCTGTCTGAAAGAGTTAAATATCAGGTATGTAAGTGGCTGACTCAGTCCTGACTCAGACTAGGAAACTGTTTTATAGTTGGAATTTCTTATCAGTGAGGGTCACACTGCAGTCACTTCCTGTCTGAGTCAGGACTGAGTCAGCCACTTACATACCTGATATTTAACTCTTTCAGGCAGAGAGAGATAAAAAGGAACACAGCATAGTTATTTGCGTGCTAGGCACTGAACTGTCAACATGTCTATCTCATGTCACATGTCACTTCGGGTATCCTTTAAAGTAAAAGTGGGTATCCTGAATAATCTACTGCATTTCTACTTTATGTCGTTCTGGTTCTTTAAAGTGAACCTCTGTAAGCCTAGACCAATTTCCCACTTTTGGAGGCATGCTGTATCAGCAGGCAGCTGTGCTTTTTGCTTGTAGTCAATCTAGCCGACCTACTGTTTTAAAGGACAGACATTGGCCTAAATTCACTAAGATCATGCTGGAGATAAGGCAAGAGAAAACTTACCACCACACAGTAGGAGCGTTATCTTCTCTCTTCATTCCTTAAGTTACCTCCTCTGTAGTTATTTTCACACACAGTTAATTAACAGCCTTCTTTAACTTTAGAATTCTGGAGTTATTTTAAGGATTGAAGAGTTAACTTAAAGACAGAAGAGTTAACTTTAGGTTTGCCTGAGGTAAAATGTTTCCCGAGTACCACATGTTTCGTCACCATGGTGGTAACTATAGAAACGTTATTAAAGACAGGAGATAAGCTTAGTGAATTGAGGCCATTCTGTTTTTAGGCTTTATATTAAAAACTAATTAGCTATTCACTTCTGTGCAACACCTGATCTTTTGTAAAACTGGGCTTCTGTATATTCAGTCTGCTTCTCATTTGCCACACTCCTAGTCACGCACCCCATAAAGATTTCATAAGAAAAATCCTGTTATAATAATAGTTATAATTCAAACCTCCGTACTATCCTGGTTCATTTTACTTCATAGTAACATTTGAAAATAAGAAATATATCAATTTAAAGGATGGGAATAAAGTTTAGTGTCAAAGGTTTCAGTAGAAAAAAATATAAATATTTACGTAGATCTGTACATCGGTACTGAAAGAGGGACAAATGAGGGAGAAACAGGGACAGAGGGATTTTTTCCCAAATAGGGACTGTACCTCCAAAAAGGAGCTATGAAGTTGCCTGGCAGTTCTGCTGATCTCTTTGGCTGCAGTAGTGTCTGATTTACACAGCTAATCCAGTCAGACTTCAGTCAGAAACATCTGATCAGCATGATTGTTCAGGGTCTATAGCTAAAAGTAATGGAAATAGTTGCTCAAGCAGGGCAGCCAAGCAATCTGCATTGTTTAAAAGAAAAAATATATATCTGCATTCCTATCCCTCTCACTTCAGGTGTCCTTTAATGTGAACTTGTATGCAAATCCTGTGAAGTAATCCAAACACGGTTTGCTTTGCTAGGATTGCTTGCAGTCTGGCTTAAATGTCAGAAACAATGCAGGGGATGCTGGATGTGGCAGTGGGTGAAGGTCGTGCACTGCCGGTACTCACTGCCACATCCAGCATCCCATGCAAGCCACGATAAGTATTGTATCGATTTCTTACAAAAAAAAAAATCTACTTACCCGGGGCTTCCTCCAGCCCCTTTCAGCTCCACTCTCAGCCACCAGCCCGGGGTCCCCGCTTGTGGAGGCCTACCTCGCAAGGCCATCCTCTACTGCGCCTGCACGGTACACTCTGGACAACATGAACTTGATTGATAGAGGCTCTCACGCAGTAGAGGACGTCCTCTACACCGGCAGGGACCCTGGGCCGGCGGCTTAGAGCAGAGCTGCGGCGGTGGGACATGTCAGCTGCAAGGGGCTGGAGGATGCCCAGGGTAAGTAGATGGTTTGTTTTTTTTATGAGCTCGGAAATAACCTTTCGATAGACTTTCACATGCATTTTGTAGTTTGTTGGCAATAAATGGCCGAGTAGTGCCAAGCTACACTCTTTGCTCCAAGTCTATGGAGACTTGCACAGTTTGCACGATGTGACGCCGTATGCCAGACAAATCAAAATCGCTGCAATCCTGACGCAAAGTCTGCAGAGAATTAACGCATGATCCCTGCCTACCATCAATGAGGTATGGAGTAACTGTGCTAGACGGGAGCGCAGTGCGACGCGGCTCGTATGCAACGGGAATCTTAGTGATGTTTTTCCTGCCTGGCACCGTGGCAGATTCATATGACGGCAGATTTCTGCGCACTACACCACAATTAATAGGTGTGCAGCTGGCCTGAGGGTAGGTTTCAACTAAGAGGAGGTTAAACGCAGCTGCTAATCACCTTCACACTTTTGTATGTAAAAACATAATCCCCCCAGAGAATACTTTCAGCTCTTTACCCTTTTATACAACGTCCCTGTGCAGCCTATTGCAGTCTGCTAGCTGCCTTTTTTTCTGTAACCTTTATTTACTGATGTTTGTTCCTACAGGAATAATACACATCTACAATGGCTACAGAACGCATACAAGAACAAACATATTTAATCATTGTGCAGGAATTTCCACTGGGGAGCCCTAGCAGCTTTGACAGAGGCTCACGTGTGACATTTAACTCTGTGCTGTCCATTTCCAGCACAACCTACACGCTCTCTAGTATTCCAGCGTCAGTTCAATTCAAAAAGGAAAACAAAGCAACACTGACAGCTACATAAACTGCTGGTCAGGAAAGCTATGAGTCAGTTTGGGCCCCGAGGCAGGCAACCTTTCCGGTCCTTCTCACTACCCTCAGCTTCTGACTTTTATGATATGTACTAGAGCAATAAATCATTAAGTCAGAGTTTATGGATTGCTAACTGCAGGGTGTCAGTCACAGTATAGCCTGTGTGTGTCGATACAGCCCTGTTGTGCTGAAGAAACATATCTCCATTCAGTGATAAATGTGTAGGCAGCTGACTCTACTACACACTGCACTGTGCCTGCTGGGAATAAAGAGCACATTTATAGAGTTTGGAAATCTTAGTAATGGGAGCCCAGGGCTGTTTCCAGACTGTCTGCAGCCTGAGGCCTGGAGCCCACTAAAAACCGCTATCGCTAATCGCAATCGCTAGCATTTTGTATGAGCGGTTTGTAAGAGATTTCTCGAGTGTTTTCAGGAGCGATTTTAAAAAAGTGTATTCAATTTGCCAGTGTTTGTGTAGCGATTAGCGTTTTTAATTCTGATTGGTCCTTTCAATTAATTTTCATTTTGTTACAGTGTGCACTTCAAAACGCTAGCAAATTCGCTCTGTGCAGGTTTTGATGAGAGATTATGCCAGCGTTTATATACTTTACATTGCAGAAACGCTAACGCTAAACGCGAAAAATGCTGCATGTCCTGCGTTTTGGTAATCACAATTGCTCCAGTGGAATTTAGCCCATCTATTAACATCAGCTGAGTGTTTAGGGAAAGCTCTAGTGGTTTGAATCGCTCCCTAAATGCTCAGAAAAATCGCTCTAGTGGGTTTGAGCCCTGAAGCAAACTTTGGAGAATGCTCCAACGCTCAATCAGTAGAAGTGACCAATCAGTTGTCACGGCTGATTGAGTGCACTGATTGGCCAAATGACTGTGCCATGGTCCCGCCCACAAGACCATCGGCACCAGTTTAAAAAAAAAAAAAAGGAGCAGCAGTTGACTGATTGGCCGGTGTGGTGCCAGCACTCCCACCTGATTGGTCGCTGCAGTTGCCACCAGTCAAGTAAGGACAAGGATTCAGGGATGCGTGGAAGTGAAGGGAGGTGTGTGTGCCAGGAAGTCAGGCGGGAGAGCGGAGTGGAGGCAGGAGCCAATTGGCTCAAACTGTTTGTCCAAATGCCGCCCCCTAGGTTTTGCCATCGGAATCACGTGATCCAGGTGGCTTCATGGTAGGTCCACTCCTGTGGGAGCCTGGGCTGGATCTCTTAAGAAAAAAAAAAAAAAACAACAACACAAAAGCCAAGGCCTAAGGGAACATGTGCCAGTGGTGGAACTGCACATTGACAAGGGGGGGTTCTACTGCACATGGAAGAGCAATGCTGCGTAGGCCCAATGATTGTTGTGTTTGCTGCGAGTCCCGATGGGTATTATTACGCCCCTGTATTACACTATCCAAAAACACATTTCCCTGGATTTGGGCTTTAACACTTGTGGTGCTGCAGGTTTGTGATATTTATAAATCATGTCACAAGATGATCTAGTACTCATCACAGAACAAGGTATATTCCAATAGATTGTCCATTACAGTAGGGCTGGCCTTAGGGTACCCTGTGCACACTTTTGGTAAGGTGTAATGGTAAAGGTGCCAATTAAGTGTGCAATTTTAACAAATGTTCTTTTTTATAAGATTATTCAGATGAAAAGAAAAAAAATCATATTTAGTCTATTTACAGCATTAAAGAATCAAATCTATTCAAATATCTATTATCAAAGGAAGTTGCAATCATATGTATGAAAAAATAAATCAGCAGTGCCAATTGACCAGTCCTTAAACCGGTTTGGGACCGGCCGTAGTTTAAAACTATGCCGCACTTGTGCTGTCTTAGCCTGATACGGCATAGTTTTATCGCCACCCGATCCTGAGCACAGAACGCAATAGCGCGCCCCCGGCAGCACTGATCTCTGCTGTCTAAAGACAGATGAGTTCCATACCTCAATCAGGAGCCTGTCATCCTGATCACTATTAGCCAATCACAGTAAGAAGAAAGTGGAAAAGAAAGAAAAAAAAAAGCCTCTGGTACTTAGAGGGGCCAGAGCCATTGGCCTGATATTGGTTAAGGAAAATATTATACACCCTCTGAAGAAGGTTAATACCAAAACGGCGCTGTCAGGGTAATCACTCTGTATTATGGGGTCACATTCCTATAGCATGCTGTGCTGATGTTGCTATGTATGCTTTCTTGCTACCAGCTTCTCAATGCTTTAGATGTCATCAATGTTGGTATAACCTGGATGTTTGTAGATTTGTGAGTACATAAGAGTTTGATTCTGCCCCCGATTGCTGTGCATATTATTGTAACTTGTTTATTTCAATAAAAATCTTTTTCTGCATTCATCTAACTGCTGGTGTGAGAGTCAATTTCTTCTATAGTGTATTAGTAGGGCTATATGCAGCCCAGTTTATAGACTGAGCACCCACATGCAACTACTGCTATTTTGTTTAAACTGATTGAGGTGTGCATAACTTTATACTCAGAAATCATCTTAAAGGATACCCGAAGTGACATGTGACATGATGAGATAGACATGTGTATGCACAGTGCCTAGCACACAAATAACTAGGCTGTGTTCCCTTTTTTTCTTTCTCTGCCTGAAAGAGTTAAATATCAGGTATGTAAGTGGCTGACTCAGTCCTGACTGACAGGAAGTGACTACAGTGTGACCTTCACATAAGAAATTCCCCTTTTTATCTCTTTCTTGCTCTCAGAAGCCATTTTCTGCTAGGAAAGTGTTTTATAGTTGGAATTTCTAACCAGTGAGGGTCATACTGTAGTCACTTCCTGTCTGAGTCAGCCACTTACATACCTTATATTTAACCCTTTCAGACAGAGAAAGAAAAAAAAGAACACAGCATAGTTATTTGTGGGCTAGGCACTTTACATACACATGTCTATCTCATCATGTCACATGTCACTTCGGGTATCCTTTAAGCGTAAAAACATTTGGGGTATTTGCACACTGCACATTTGTATAAATTGGGACAGTTAAAGCCCTTTTCCACTGACATTTTCTTGCACTTAGGAAGCCATACCATGATTATCATCAATGTAATCCCGATGCCCCGTTACCACTGCGGTGATCCAATAGGATTTTAACGTACATGCAAACACACTGCATGCTGCAGTTTTCCTGTGTTCGCGCTTAGTATGCAATCTGTAAGAGCACACAAAAATCCCATAGCACGCGCTGTACTACGCAATTCTCTTGCAATCTCCCCTTATTTCCAAGAGATGGCAAGTGCAATCCTACCATGATAAATCAACAACAATCGCACAAAAATGTGTCACAACGCATGGAAAATTGTTTCTGCAAATTCTTGCAAATTGTAATCAGATCATAGCTCATTTGTAATCAGAATCACGATTTGCAGTGTAAAAGGGGCCTTACTAGAACAAGGGAAATGCCAAATAGAATCACAGAGTTACTGTGTTAGAAAGGCTCTGTTGTGTTGCCCAAATACTGATAGGCGACTTGGTGCTCACTACACTGTCTCGTTGGGGCAGAGAAAGGGCATCATATACTGTAAATATTAAGAGGGAAGTTGGCACCACTGCAATGATGGCACCATGTGCAGCAGCACAGATCACACATCTGTATCCTCTCCGGCATTCCAACTAATTTGAGGGTATATTTGTGCTAAGTGGTCTGGGATCTTATACCATGTCAAATAAAGGTTATATTTTCATACTGTTAGAATAATATTTAATGAAGTGGATGGATAGTATTTGTTGTTTTATACTTTTATAGTGGACAGTGTCGCCAACATCTCTGTCACATTCCAGTAAATAGAAAGTGAGCCCCTGAGATTGTGTTTCCAGCAATAGTTTTCTGAACAATGAGAGGGAACACTTTGGCGTCTTAATGCTCTGCTCTGTAACATTTCAAAATTCCATTAAGTTTGCTCAGCTTCTTAAAGTGGCAA
Organism: Hyperolius riggenbachi; assembly: GCF_040937935.1. Lineage (NCBI taxonomy): Eukaryota > Metazoa > Chordata > Amphibia > Anura > Hyperoliidae > Hyperolius > Hyperolius riggenbachi. Next base: position 74,408,847 of record NC_090648.1, read on the forward strand.
TATATTTAAAGAAAAATTAACACGGTAGTAGATGTTTAGGAAGCCTTTAGAATACATTTTTAAGACAGCAGAAGAGTGGAGTGTAATACCAGTGGCAAAAGCAATGTTGGTATTTTTGCAAGAGAAACAATGTCTGCTTGGGCTACAGCGAGTACATGGGAGATCAACAATGACTACTTGAGTATGTGGGAGGAGAACAATGGGGAAGATGGACTGCTTGGACTACAAAGAGTACATGGGCGGGGAACAATTACTGCTTGGGCTACAGCAAGTACTGCTTGGGCTACAGCAAGTACATGGTAAGGGAACAATTACTGCTTGGGCTACAGCAAGTACATGGGAGAGCAACAATGACTGCTTGGACTACAGAGAGTACATGGTAAGGGAACAATGACTGCTTGGACTACAGCAAGTACATGGTAAGGGAACAATGACTGCTTGGACTAAAGCGAGTACGTGGGAGGGGAACAATCACTGCTTGGGCTATAGCAAGTACATGAGAGGGGAACAATGACTGCTAAGAATACAGAGAGTACATGGTAAGGGAACAATGACTGCTTGGACTACAGCAAGTACATGGTAAGGGAACAATCCCTGCTTGGGCTATAGCAAGTACATGGTAAGGTAACAATGACTGCTTGGACTAAAGCGAGTACGTGGGAGGGGAACAATCACTGCTTGGGCTATTGCAAGTACATGAGAGGGGAACAATGACTGCTAAGTGAGTGCATGGTAAGGGAACAATGACTGCTTGGACAACAGCAAGTACATGGTAAGGGAACAATAACGGTTTGGACTACAGAAAGTACATGGTAAGAAAACAATGACTGCTTGGACTCCAGCATGTACATCGGAAGAGATCAAAGTCTTCTCACACAGAAAACCTACTGCTAGAGAAGCACTGCAGATATTCAGCAGTGCTCATGGTCCTGCAGTGCAATTCCAGAACAAATAGGTGTAAGTGAGCAGCTGATTGTGGAAAAACAATCTTATACTGGGACTACATGATACGTTTGTACCGCTCGATCGAGCCATTAGATCAGGGGTCCCCATACTTCAGACTGCTCGTGGGCCGGAACATATATAAAAATGATGTTGAAATATATTACATCAAATCTACGTATTGATTTCCCCCCTTCAATCTTGCCCGGAGGAGACCTCCCAGCAGCAGCCATTTAGCCATGCAGCTCCTGAAGAACGTCTTTGTGCACCAGACGGTGAGGCATACTCAGGTGACAACCTGCCGTCCAGTTTGGCAGCAGTGTCACCTGATGTACCGGATTGGAAGCCAGCGAATTACTGCTCGCTGGCTTCTACAGTATGTGGTTGGCTGGTGCCAGCACTGCTATTCTATATGCGGGCCACAGATACTTAAAAGTGCAGAGGGCTACATTTATAAACTATACATTTGGTGTTGGGGGGCCGCATTCGGCCCGTGGGCCTTAGTTTGAGGATCACTGCATTACATGGTTCGAATGATCATTTCCGACATGTCAGATCACCCGTCAAATCGATTCTGTACTTCATAATGCAGGCGGGACAATGGAAAACGAGCAGAAGATAAGAGAATCGCCCGCGGGGACGAGCGGGAATCGATCAGGCAGCATAATCGAGCTGCGTAAACGTACCATGTATTCCTGGCATTAGTCTGCCATAAATATCATGATTTGTGAATATATTCATTCTTTTCTTAAAGGACCAATATAATGAAAAAAATCCAAAACTTAAAGCGGACCCAAACCAAAAAAATTTTTTTAATTAAAAATATTTAGTTGCACCACTCTGACACATGCAAAGATAAGTAAACACTCCTTCAAGCCTATGAGCATTTCAGTGCATGCTTTTCACCCTTCTCTTTTCATAACTAGGGTTATACAGGTGGCAGCCATTAGCAATTCCTCCATTGCCGGACACCACCTAATCCACCAGTTTGCCGGATTCTCTCCCGGCAATATGAAGTGAAGGGATGGGTTCCTCCAATAAATGTAAAATATTTTATATTTGTCATGCAGCTGTAAAAAGGCTGCTATTTATTATTATAATTTAGAAAATAGATTTTATTTCTGAAATCTTGCATTTTTAATTTGGGTCCACTTTAATACATGTAAAATATATAGATATGATGTACATTTCTCACAGAGTAAAGTGCACTATAAGTTACTTTTTTCCTATTTTGCTGTCGCTTACAGTAGGCAGTAGACTTCTGACAGATCTGACGGATTTTGGACTAGTCCATTCTCAGCATTTCCTTCATTTTTTTAGAAAAGCCGTCTCTGGAAAGGACCTATACAAAGATTTTGGCCAGCCTCCCTATTTGCTTATGCACTATTTTGGCAGTTGCACTAAGCAACTGCTATTCAGTAAGTGCTTTTGTAAATAGAGAAATACATGATAATCCCACTGGACAAGATGAACTAGTCCAAAACTTTTCAGATCAGTCCGTTTTTTACTGTCTTCTGTACTCAACAGTGACACAGGTAAACGTATAATTTATAGTGCATTTAACATGTATATTTCTTACATTTTACAAATGTTTGCAATATTTGTCTTTTCATATAACTGTGACAGTACATTCTCCAGCAGTCTAGCTAGCAGAGAAAACGCTCTATGAAAAGACAATTATGCAAATGTATGTTGCTAGATTAAGCCCATGGTCTACACAATATTATTCTATGGGCTTGTGGAAGGGAAATCCTCCTATTGTGGCAAAGGATGACAGTGTTGGAGCTGGAGGGTGGGGGGCATTGGTAACCTTGGTTTATTATGTCCCAAACATTTGGGGTACTGGTTATTAGGGCAGATGAAATCTAGGATGGAAGCCATTCTATATTGGTGAAATTCCTTCCTGCCATTGTTTTATCTTATCTAGGGAAATCCACAGGTTTTGTTGTTAGTTGTCTTTTTAAATGTAAGATGACAGCTGGCAGTTTTCTTCTATGGGATTACTGGGCAGGAAGTCAACTGTCTGAGCGTAAAGCTCTCCACTGTATTACATGCATTTTAAATATCTCCTGTTCTAATAATATCCAGAATCATCTACAAATGCATGAGTGTGGCTGGAATTTGTAAGCATGTCACCCTCTACGTTTGGTGCTATTAGAGCACTAGTTCAGACAACCACATACCATAAAAATGCAATTATAAAAAAAAGTGCAACTCAAGGCAAAATTGTTTCTCAGATTTGTGCAGGTTCTCAGTACACAGAGCTGGTATTTATCCGTTAACAAGTTAATTCGTTTGAGCACGAACACTGACCACTGCAGCACAAACCGTCAAGTATCCATACATCTATTGATGTTCCTCACATAGTTGCTAAATAAATCCACTGCTCTGTGTTTCTTTGCATGTTTAGCCAGATCAGCCACCTTATCAGTAGCTATGCATATGGCCTATACTCACGAGCTACAATTGTCGCCGCAACCATGTGGCACGCGCGTGTTGCGGGGACAGGTCGCCCGTGAGTATGAGGCGCGCACCCCGAACCGTCGCTGGTCGCTGCTGTCACCAGGCGATTGGCGCGGTAAATCGCATGGCGACAGTTGCAGCTGCAACTTTGCCGCAACTGTCGCTAGTCCGCGTGTGAATGCGGACTAGCGACAGCAACCAATACAGAATTCACGGCACTTCCGGCAAGGGGGAGGAACGTCGGCGACAGCTTCCGTCTCCCTCTTCCGCGTGTGTATGCGGACTGTCGCGCACACGCTCCCGTGTGCTAGCGACAGGATATAAAAGTAGCCCGTGAGTATGAGCTAATAGACTGCAGGAGCTCTGCCTGGAGCACCACAGCTCTCTCCTAATACATAAACACTAAGGCTCAACTCTTACAGGGCTCCTTGGAAAGTATGCAAAGTTTAAACTTTAAGGGCTCGTTTCCACTATTGTGGTGCGGAATCGACGCATACCACCGCTGACAAAATCGCATGCGGATGCGATTCCGCATGCATTTTTGCCGCGACTTCGCATGTGATTTTGCATAGGCAGGGTATATGCAATTTTAACCATGTCACTGCCTGTATCAATTTACATTGCTTTCAATGCGAAATCGCGGGAAAAAACGCATGCAACAAACGCATGCGATTTCCCTATTAAATACATTGCCTGCGATTCGCCTGCATTCCACACGCAGGCGAATTCTGCGGGCTCTGCCGTGCAGAAAAATCCTGCACAGAAAAACGCAGATGAAAACTGACAAGTGGAAACAGGGCCATCCACTTGTATTGGTTATGTGAATCCGCATGCAGACAACGCATGCGGATTCGCTCTAGTGGAAACGGGCCCTAAGGCTTTCTATAAAATTATAAAGAAGATTTTTTACCTCCCCTAAAGGTTTATCATGCTGTGGCTAATCTTTAAGAGCAGAGAGGAAGTACTAAGTGGGGTTCCACATTAAACGTAACGTTGTCCTTAGGCAGAGCTCGATATGCAACATAATGGTGAGACAGTTGTAGGAATTCTGTTCATGCACAGGCCATCAATAAAACCATTGTTCATCTTTCCCCACCTGCTGGGAGTGGAACGTTTGTGCGTAAAGAAGTCACCCCTCATAGCAACAGTACAAGTTGCTCAGCTGTAGCCAAAAGACACATCTTTATGAGCTTGTGCACAGAATGCTCGCCCTAAGGACTGGGTCCTAATCCCTACTGGGCACAGTCAATAACTGTGTGCACACAGCTTTAGACCATACAAGTCAAACTCTGGCCCGCAGTGGCATCAAATTTGGCCCGCAAGTGGTCACTTTGCATTATGTTTGGGCCGTGAAAACCTCAGAGCTAAGCTTATATAGCTAAGCACTGAAACTATGAAGGAAGAGGGAGAGGTGGTGCAAGAGGGGCAGCACAAACTAATAGGAAGTGCCAAGGGAAGGAGAAAAGGACGGGTCTTAGGTGGGCAGAGATCCGCACAGCCAACCGCATGGTGTCATCCACGCCAATGTGACTGCACAGCCAGAGAACTGTATAGGCAATGGAGGGGAGCCACTAGACACCGGGAAACTATATAGCGGAGGGAGAGAGGTCCACTAAACACCAGGGAGCTGTATAGGGGAGGGAGGAGACCAATGATCACCAGGGAACTGAAGGAAGGGAGCCACTAGATGCCTGGAAACTGTATAAGGGAGGGAGGTCGCCACTAAACATCAAGGATGGCCCGTAACTTGGTCCCAGTTTTCATGGCCCATTGTGTACTTGAGTTTGCCACCCCAGCTTTAGACGTAGGTTAGCTAGAGATAAAACTATGTACTTTCCATCAGTAACAAAGGGATAAAATTGTACATTCAATATTAGTCACTGGAGATAATGCTATGTAGTTTTCAGGGGTACCAAAGGAAAAGAAAATACACTTTCACCTTATTACAGAAGGTGGACAGCATAATATCAAGAGGGCACCAGAAACTGCGGAGTATTCATCACTGCGATTTCAGCAACAGGAAAACACAGTTAAACAGGCAAGTAATATATTTTCCACTGGGCAACAGCAAACTGCGGTATATTTTACACCAGAGGTTTTGTATCCAATTAAACAAAGTGATGCGTCTTCCTCTCCATATACTGCTGGAGTTCGCTGGAAGGAAACTCCCTTTGTGACCCATTTAAGGAGCACAGGAGCGGGTACAGCAGCATCTCACTTCCAGGAACCAGCAGCCGCTCAGAGATGAGCTGCTTCATCATTAGTTTAATTTATTCAGAGACTTTCAGAAATCAGCCTCGCGTTTGTCAAACTCCCATCCATAGCCCGAATCTTCACTGAAAAACTCACACAGCTAACCCAGAGAAACTCTTCATGAAAACGATGGAAAGTCTGGAGTAACCTGAAGCCATAAAAGTCAGACTTCAATCACAGAGCAAGCTGTGCGCGTACTAAGATGGCACTATCATGGAAAATGGGTTTACAGTATGTTCAGGAGAAACAGCAATTCACATACTGTACACATCAATATAGCTATGTAATTAAGACAAAAACAATATAGCCTTTAGTAAATGTAGTTTCAACGGAAAACACAGATCTATAGACTAAAGCAGGTAAAAATTGCCCCGGAGGCGCCCTGTTAAAAATGGTGCTACCAAAGGCGGCAATGTTAAAAGCTGCAATTAGCGGCTATAAACTGTAATTTAAGCGTTCAAGGTTTATAGCTGCTAATCGTGGCTTTTAACATTGCCGCCTATGGCAGTGAAAATATCGGTGGTTATGGGGTGGGGTCTTTAGGTGTTAGGAATGGGGGGACTTTGTAGGGTTAGGTTAGGTGCCACAGGGTATGGTTAAGGTTAGGCACCCCTGGGGGGGTTAAGTTTGGGTACCAGGGGGGTAATTAAGGTTAGGCACCACCGAGGGGGAGGGGGAAGTTAAAGAGAATCTGAAGCCAGTTTAAAAACTGCTTTTTACCTTATATTTTTCTGAGGCATGTTTGCCCCTGCTAAAACGCTGATATCCCGCGGCAGAATGAGGGGTCTTTACCCCCCAAATGCCCTGGGGCACACTCGGGGAGCACTTCCTGTAGTGGCAGAGCTTCCAGCGGCAGCTTTGCCTCTACATGCGTCTATCAGTGCGTATCTCCGCCTCTCCTCCGCCCCTCTCAGTCTACCTTCACTGAGACGGGCGGGGGAGAGGCGGAGATACGCGCTGTTAGACTCACATGGAGGCAGAGCTGCAGCCGAAAGCTCTGCCTCCATGAGCAGCAAAATCCATGACCAAGAAAGTAATGGATTTTGCAGGGGGATTTTGGGGGGGGGGGGGGGTAAAGACCCCTCGTTCTGCCACAGGAAAGCGGCGTTTTAACAAGGGCAAACATGCCTCAGATAAATAAAAGGGAAAAAGACATTTTTAAACTGGCTTCAGTGTTTCTTTAAGATTAGGCATTGATAGAGAGAAGGTTCTGCTTGAGAGTAGGGTTGGATCATTGTAAAATATCAGTAAAGATTACTGATATATTACTAACGTAATTAAGTAGTAAAATATTGGTAAATTTACCAATCTTCTACTAGAGACTACCTCCGGTGCCTTTAGAACATGTATGCCATAGACACGATGGCCCATATGCAATTCACTTTTTCACCTGAGTTTTCTTCTAGGTGAAAATTTTAAACTTGTCAATAAAATGCATTTTAAGCTACCAGCAAGCAAGAAAATACTCAAAATAATTTTAATAGTACTTTCTCACCTACTTTTTGGTACTTTTTCAGTTGAAAAGTTCTGGAAAGATATTTTAAATTGAAGATGAAACATTATCTCCTAGGAGAAAACTCAGGTAAAAAATTGAATTACATATGGCCCCAAGCATTTTAATTTCAAACAAGACATCGCTGTAGAATGGAAGTAAACCCCCAAAGGGTTGGACTTTTTGGTCAAGAAGAGTAAAAACAACACATGCATTCTCTTCAAATGATGTGGTTTATGTTGTTGATACATAACTGCTTGTCATTACCCTGAGTCACTGAGGAAGCGACGTTTTTGGCCACAAAACATGCCTCAAGTCCCCCCAGTGGAGTTTTGATAATATTTCTTTGGCATTCCTTTTCAGCCTTCTGATGTACTTGCGTCACTGAATGCTTCCGAAAATGGTTGCAACCGTACTGCACATGTGCAAGCCTGGATACGCACGTGTGCAATATGAATGCATTCATCTTCAGAAGTACTTGGGGACACAAGTAGCTAAAAAGGCTTCCAGAGGAGGGCTGAAGAGGTATTCCACCCAGCAGGTCAAAGAACTTCATCAGGGGATGACGTTGGAACAATGAGACGGAACAAGGTCCGGAAAGCTCTATGCTATCCAGAGCCTTACATCTACATAAGTATATAACCACCTTTTTTTAGCCCTGATTCAGGTTTACTCTAAAGAGAACCCGAGCTGGGTTTGAAGAATGTGATCTGCATAGTGAGGCTGGATCTGCCTATACAGCCCAGCCTCTGTTGGTATTCCAAACCCCCCTAAGGTCCCCCTGCACTCTGCAATCCCTGATAAATCACAGCCGTGCTGTCGACACACAGCGTGTCGCAGCGGCTGTGTTTTTCTCTATAGTGTCAGTCTGCTGCTCTCCCCACCTCTTGCAGAACTCCGGTCCCCGCCTGCCTCCCTTCCCTCCTCGCTGATTAGAGGGAAGGGAGGGGGGCAGGGACCGGAGATCTGCAGGAGGCGGGGGGGGGGGGGGGGGGGAGCAGCAGAGACTGACACTACAGATGTAAAACACAGCCTCACAGCAGGGCTGTGATTTATGTCTGATTGCAGAGTGCAGGGGGACATTAGGGGGGTTTGGGAGACCAACAGAGGCTGGGCTGTATAGGCAGATCCAGCCTCTGTATTCAGATCACATTCTTCAAACACACCTCGGGTTCTCTTTAAGGTCTTTATTATTACTACTATTATTATTTAGTATTTATATAGCTCTGACATCTTCAATAGTGATTATCTGGTCACTTAACTGTCACTCAAAGAAGCTTCACAATCTAATCCCTACCATAGTCTTAGGTCTATGTATGTTTTGTATATGCATCGTAGTCTAGGGCCAATTTAGAGGGAAGCCAATTAACATATCTGTATGTTTTTGAAATGTGGAGGAAACTGGAGGGCTTGGAGGAAACCCACACAGACACATGGAGAACATACAAACTCCGTGCAGATAGTGCCCAGGTTGAGGTTCAAACCAAGGACCCAATGTTGCAAGGTGAAAGTGCTAACCACTATGCCACTGTGCCGACTATGAGGTATTAACAACTTAATTATAGTCTTACATTAAGAAATTATGGAGATTATTTACTGTATAATCTTTTTTATATTTACTAAAAACACTCTTGATTTCTATAACATTTAACCCGGTCCAATTCCAAATATTTTTCCTTGTACATATTTGACAGCGATTAGGGGTTAAATTTACTAATCTGTTTTCTCGCCCTAGTTTTGGGTATATTTATTTGGGTTACCCTTTAAAGCAGAAATAGTATTTTTAGTGGCAATTTTTCGCTGTGTAATAAGTAGTGGTGGAAGCTGTTCTTATTAAAAAACAGACCTGACAGCAGCTCTTGGGAAGGGACTCTGCGAAACAACAGCTGATTAGGCTACCGAGAACGTATGGAAGATGGGGGTAACGTCTGTTCACTCAGACAGACATCTTCTGGAAGACAGTGACAGGTATTCTGTCTGTACTCATTGTTCTGAATGGCCATATGCTGCAGTAAATTTAGAAACAATTATTTGCAAACAAAGCAGCTGACTGTAGATAGGCCTTGTGGCTTGAATCGTCCTGGTTTATAATTTTAGGTAAATGCAGGGTGGTGTCATACAGCAGCTCTGTGACAGCAGCTAGTGGGGTGTGAGTGTCTGGAACATTGATGGCAGTCCTGCAAAGAAGAAAAAACTGACAGTAGTTTAGATATAATCTGGAGGGTATTAACCTCCTTGGCAGTATGATTATTTCCGGATTTTAGAGTCTAAGGGCTTGATTCACAAAAGAGTGCCATCTGTTAGCACGGCCGTTTTAGTGCGAATTTTCGCATTGCGCGCGATCGCGAATTTTCGCGGGAAACTATAACGGTTTCGCGCGCAAACGCGAATTTTCGCGCTAAATCGATATCATTTTTGCGCATAAATTCGCATTTGTGTGCAAAACAGGTATCGTTTTGCACAAAAATGCGCGATCGCGTGCAATGCGAAATTTTGTGCGAAAACGGCCGTGCTAACAGTTAGCACTCTTTTGTGAATCAAGCCCTAAAAGTGGTGCAATTTTTTGTACGTGGTTTTAGATCGTAAAAGCAGGAACAAAACCATACCGCAGTGAGATCTGCAGCAACCCCTGTACTTACCTTCCTGGGACCCAGCGCTGCAATTCCCCCACCGATCTCTGGGTGGTACTGTAACCCTATAGTGAAATTGCCGTCTGTTGTCATGACGACAAGGCGATCTCACCCGAGGGATCCAGAGTCTCTAAGGACCAGAAGAAGAATGGCTGCCAGTGTCTGGATCCTGGGGGAGGCGAGTTAAAACACTGCACAGTCTCTGCATACCTCCCGGAGACTACCCAGAGTCAGGCTCGGGATTACCGCTCCGGCTTCTTTTTTTCCACCCTGAGCCTGACTCAGGGTTACTGCCGAGAAGGTTAAAGTCCAAAACAGGATATTAGGATTTACCTCATCCTGCAATCAGCACTCAGGGGAGGGGAGTATAAGCAATGTATAAGCTCATTGCTTAGCTCTTCAGAGTCCTCTTTACCAGTCATTTCCTAAAACACAAACTTATGCATAGTACACACCATACAATTTTCTGTTAGATTTTTCTGTTATATTTTCTGTTAGATTATTTTCTGTAGAGACTGGTCATTATCTCTGGTGCATTGTATTCTGGTTATCTCCTGCTGAGTAGAACAACGCCAAATTGCTAGGCAGATAGATGGGTAGATAGATAATTTCCCATGTTGAAAATTATCTATCTGGCAGGTAATTCTAACAGAAAATTGTATGGTGTGTACCTAGCATAAAGATGGTTTTATGTAAAATTGTGCCATGGCCACAAATTAACATAGGGCCCCAGAGATTTTTGTGCCGTGGTGACAGTAAAGTTGTAACCTCCACCATCTTTCACTTGGGAGTAGGCCTGAAAGATAAATTGAATTTAAACCAAAATCGCCATCACCAAGATCACAATTTCGGAATCGTCCAAAGCAGCAATTATCGCAATCACGTCATTTACAAATGGGGGAAGTTTGAAGAAGTGGCTTCAAACTTCCTCAAAGTCCCGGCGCGTGCGGCCCGCAGCGTTGGACATACCTTCCGCACAAGTCCAACGCTATCCGTCATCCTCTTTCGCCGTCTTCTGGCTCTTATGCTTGGCAAAACTCCAGGTTCCTGTATGTCACATGACATTCAGGAAGTATTCCGTGCATTTGAGCCTGCAGCTGAGGCAAAGTGGATAGACCGGCATCACTGGACTCGTGCTTGAAGCTATGTCCAGTACTGATGAAGCTTGGGGGACAGAGGAGAGACAGAGAGACACAGAGGGGGCACAGAGACAGAGGGGGCACAGAGAGAGACAGAAGAGAAACAGAGTGGGCACAGAGACACAAAGGCGGCAAGAGAGACCCAGAGGAGGCATAAAAAAAAAAAATCAAAGGGGACACAAAGAGAGACAGGGGGACAAAGGGGGAACAAACAGGCACAGAGGGGGAACAAAGCTTGACGTGAATCAAATCGAAATTGCAATTTCAGACAGAAATCGCTCAATTTAATTTTTTCCTAAAATTGTTCAGGCCTACTTGGGAGACCCCCCTCCCCCCCTTCCTCTCTAAGGAACTCATGGCCCCTGGGCAATTGCCTTGTTTCAGCATGGTGGTTGTGGTTCTCAATATGAGATGGTCAGTGAGACACTAAACCTGGTTACTGAATGGGTTCAGGAAGTATTCAAATTCCCTGGATGAAAGTGTCTACCAGGGATGAGCTCCAGATGAATTCCAAATGGGTTTTATTCAGAATTCATCTGGATAATGAATGCACGTGAGCAGGTGGGTGAGCGGGGATAACTTACCCAGCAACCGTCTTCTTTAATGCGGCCCACACTGTGTTCCCTTCTTCTCCAGGTCCTAAAGTGCTGCAATTATTCACTCCCTTTTATGCAGCCCAGTATTTCCCTCCTGTCCCTTTCCCTGTTAATTGTTGTGGCCAGGACTTTTAGACCTGTGTTTTTTTGGCATTTCCTTTCCTCAAAGTATCACTTACAATAGGGTAAATTTCTGCAAATGGGAATGGCACGATTAGTACACACATTACTCAGTGTGCTCATTGTTGCCTATAACTCGTGTATAAGTCGACCCCTATACTTCTATGAAGTGAACCAGACCTAAATTTAGAGACTTATACTCAAGTATATACAGTATCACCTAAACTCTTCTTGTTAGGTCTTCGGATTATCTCCATGACTACCACCGGACCACATGCAACAAGAAATCAAAGTCCTACACATCCCATTACAATGAAAATGGAAGAATCTTTATTAAGCAGGAACATATCTCAATAATATCAATTAAAACCAAAAACCAGCACAAGACAGCAGAAAGTAATCCATACAGAATGTTTAGTCCAAAACATCAGTAAAATGAAGGTAAGTAAAGGAATACATCCGTAAACTACATACTGCATGCACGGAACAGAACAAGGAGACCATAAGCAGGAAAGGAATAGGGGAGACCGCCTCTGGTCTGAAGCCTGGCCTCTACCAATAGTAGTGCGTTAGTAGTGCAAACAGTACCGCAAGTCCTATGCCGGTAAAAGTAAATACAGCCCACCTACCACAGGTCTACTGGAAATCACTGCCCTCCGTCACATGTATGGCAACAGCTTTTGCTTCATCTCTGATGAAGTGATTTCCAGTAGACCTGTGGTCATCAGTGGGAGAGGTGGGACTGGCACCAGCTTATACACTGTAGCTCCGCCCAATTGAATGTGCACCAGCCATGTGCCAAAAGGGCTCAAAGATGCAGCAACTGCGCGCCCCTAGTGACAAGCCCAAATGCATCCATGTAATATTCAAATTATGTGGGGCAGCTGTGGAGGATGGGGCCGGTGGTGAGCAAAGCGTCAGAATTCGTCTGACACTTTGATGTAAAGGGACTTTGCTGGAAAAGACCAATGTCGGACACAGTATGACATAGGATTGGAAAGGGATTATGGGTATTGGGGCTAATTCACAGTACGGGTCCGTTCACACTACAAGAGCTTTTTAAACGCTAGATATTTTAAAAGCTCTTGCTAATGCAGTGCTATGGGGAATTTGTTACAAAATCACATTGCTCCAGTGTGAACACTCACATAGGTTAACATTAGCAAGCGCTTTTAAAATCAGAAGCGCTTAGAAAAAAAAAAAAAAAAAACTCTTGTAGTGTGAACGAGAACTACAAGAGCTTTTCTTAGCACTTAGTGATTTTAAAAGCTCTTGCTAATGTTATGTGTGTGTTCTCACTGCAGCGATTTGATTTTGTAAAAATCCCCCATAGCATTGCATTAGCAAGAGCTTTTCAAATCTCTAGCGGTTAAAAAGCTCTTGTAGTGTGAATCAGCCCTTACTGTGTAAACCCATAATGACGATTTTAGCCCAAGTATGAGCTGGGCTGCTTCACACCCCATGAACACCATTTCCAAAACAGGATATTTAGCAGCAGATGCCTCCGGCTGAAAAAGGTGATGTTTGGACACTCTGCTTTCTAAGCTTTCACACGGGACATTTATTGCTGTCTGCAGTTAGACAGGCTGAAAAAGACATTGCAGGAAGTATAATGCAAGATTATTACAAAAGTGGTGACAAGAGATCTATGTCTATTCAAGAACAGGAAGGTAATTACTGTATAAAAGGAAAATGTAAAAACAAAACAAAAAAAACCAAGAAAAAGAAATGAACAGAAGCTATTCTAAGTTCTGAAAACAGCACATCGCGGCAAGTTAAACAGAATGCGTCATGCAGCAGTGGTGAGGATCTGGCTGGCAGACGCTGCCTAGCTGCACTCTACACGCCTCTCAGTAGCTCCAGCTTTGGCAGCACAAGAAATTCTTGGCTGCTGACAGACTGCCTGTACAAAGTTTTTTCTTTATTTGATTTTTTTTTTTTAATAAATAAGAAGATAGGACTAAACTACACAATCCATTAATCCCCAGAAGAAAACATTGAGACACGGCTCTTACAATTGACACTCCTTTAACCACCTGAGCGGTCTGAACGAGCTCAGCTCGTCCAACACCGCCGGAGGCTGCCGCTCAAACCCTGCTGGGCCGATGTTAATGAAATAAAAAGCAGCACACGCAGCCGGCACTTTGCCAGCCGCGTGTGCTGCCTGATCGCCGCCGCTCTGCGGCGATCCGCCGCGAGCAGCGGCGAAAGAGGGTCCCCCCAGCCGCCCGAGCCCAGCGTAGCCGGAACAAACAGTTCCGGCCAGCGCTAAGGGCTGGATCCGAGGCGGCTGACATCAGGACGTCGGCTGACGTCCATGACGTCACTCCGCTCGTCGCCATGGCGACGAAGTAAGCGAAACACGGAAGGCCGCTCATTGCGGCCTTCCGTGTTACTTCTGGCCGCCGGAGGCGATCGGAAGAACGCCTCCGGAGCGCCCTCTAGTGGGCTTTCATGCAGCCAACTTTCAGTTGGCTGCATGGAATAGTTTTTTTATTTAAAAAAAACCCTCCCGCAGCCGTCCTGGCGATTTAATCAGAACGCTAGGGTGGTTAACTGAACCAGTGCCTGAACCAAGGCAACTGTTGAGTGAAAATCAGATCTAGTTCATAAAAGAGTACCTAAGCCTAAAATGACAGAGCCTGTCATAATGAGGACGGATTGGAGTGCAGCGGAGTTAAATACTCACCTGTCTTAACATCTTCGGGTTACAGGTGATGCTCCGCCCCTCCCCTCAGCTGTGCAGTGTTGGCCATAATTCTGAAGACTAATGCTTCATACACACTTGAGATAAAAGTCTTTGGAAAATGAAAGATCACAGACCAATTTTACCCCCTTCCATGTAGTATGAGAGCCACACCTACACAGTCTATTCTATGGAGCTGAACTCCCCATCAGATAAAATCTTTGCAAGATGCTCTACACAAAGATGCCCGTACACACTCAAAAGATCATTATCTGCAAAAGATCTCTTCCTGCAATAGATCCATTCCTGCAAAATGCATTCATAGTCTATGAGATCTGCAGATCCTCATACACACCTTGTTTAACAGACATTCATCTGCAGATCAGATCCACCAGGATGGATTTTCAGATCTGCAGATGATTGCCAGATATGCAGATGAAGTCTGTTAAACAAGGTGTGTATGATGATCTGCAGATCTCATAGACTATGAATGCATTTTGCAGGAATGGATATTTTGCAGGAACAGATCTTTTGCAGATAATGATCTTTTGAGTGTGTACGGGCATCTTTGTGTGCAGCATCTTGCAAAGATTTTATCTGATGGGGAGTGCAGCTCAATAGAATAGACTGTGTAGAGTATGGCTCTCATACTACATGGAAGGGGGTAAAATTGGTCTGTGATCTTGCCTTTTCCAAAGACTTATCTCAAGTGTGTATGAAGCATTAGGGCCCGTTTCCACTATTGCGGTGCGGAATCGCCGCATTTCACCGCTGATGAAATCGCATGCGGATGCGATTCCGCATGCGGATTTTGCCGCGATTTCGCATGCGATTTTGCATAGGCAGGGTATATGCGATTTTAACCATGTCACTGCCTGTGTCAATTTACATTACTTTCAATGCGAAATCGCACGCGAAATCGCGGGAAAAACGCATGCAAAAAACGCATGCGACTTCCCTATTAAATACATTGTCTGCGATTCGCCTGCATTCCACACGCAGGCGAATTCTGCAGGGTCTACCGTGCAGAAAAATCCTGCACACAAAAACGCAAATGAAAACTGACAAGTGGAAACAGTCCCATCCACTTGTATTGCCTATGCGAATCCGCATGCGTTGTCTGCATGCGGATTCGCGCTAGTGGAAACGGGCCCTTACTCTTTGGAAACTTTTGGATACCAACAGGAAATACCACATAGTAATGCGGTGTTCCCTGAAGGCCTGCTTTTGGCGGTGCAGACACCAAATTACAGTGTGGAACCAACCTCAAAAAAACATTAAAAAAAAAACAAAAAAAAAACATTACTTTGTTATAGCTGATACAGATCCTGCAATAAATCAGCAGTCTCTACTTCCTGCTTTCATGGAAGCAAACATTGTTAACATCCAATGTTTATTAATTATCTTCTCTGCCATGGCAGCCAGCTGACACAGGTGTTCATGATCAAATTAGCTTGTGATTAGTCACAGATGAGGGGGGAATTAGACAGACTAAGCTCTTTAATTACATACCACTCCTGGTCCCCAAGTTCAGCCAGTAACCCTCATGGCCCCCACTTGCAGCCATTAACTTTTTTGGGCCAACTTATACTTGAGTCTTTAAAGTGAACCAGAGACGAAGCACCCTCATGTATTTTACCATATATATCAGTGGGAACATTAGAGAAATTACCTACCCTGCTCTCTGTTTCATCTTTCGCTGCTCAGCCTGCTTGTGATCAGCCCTGATAAAATCCCCGACTGAGCATTCAGCCTGGCTTTGCTCAAGAATCATTATAGCTGAGTGTCTTCTCTGATGTTTTTCATGCCCAAGCCCGTTGTGTGTTCTTGCAGATTTACAGCCGATTATAGAAATAAACAAGGATTTCTTTATTAACCACTTGCCGACCGCACACTCATAACGTGCGTCGGCAAAGTGGCAGCTGCAGGACCAGCGACGCAGCACTGCGTCGCCAGCTGCAGCCTAATTAATCAGGAAGCAGCCGCTCGTACGAGCGGCTGCTTCCTGTCAAATCACGGCGGGGGGCTCCGTGAATAGCCTGCGGGCCGCCGATGGCGGCTCGCAGGCTACATGTAAACACAAGCGGAAATAATCCGCTTTGTTTACATTTGTACGGCGCTGCTGCGCAGCAGCGCCGTAAGGCAGATCGGCAAACCCCGGCCAATCAGCGGCCGGGGATCGCCGCCATGT
The DNA here is from genome assembly GCF_040937935.1 of Hyperolius riggenbachi. Classification (NCBI taxonomy): domain Eukaryota; kingdom Metazoa; phylum Chordata; class Amphibia; order Anura; family Hyperoliidae; genus Hyperolius; species Hyperolius riggenbachi. The sequence goes on from NC_090648.1 coordinate 74,425,359, forward strand.
GACAGGGGACGTCCTGTCACTGGCTGCACAGGACGGATAGCGTCCTGTGCAGCCCGGATCTCCAGGGGAGGCAGCAGGTAGGAGAGGGAGGGGGGAATTTCGCTGCGGAGGGGGGCTTTGAGGTGCCCCCCCCGCCACCCACAGCAGGCAGAAGAGATCAGACCCCCCCAGCACATCATCCCCATGGGGGGAAAAAAGGGGGGCAATCTGATCTCCCTGCCTGCACCCTGATCTGTGCTGGGGGCTGCAGAGCCCACCCAGCACAGATCAATCAAACCAGCGCTGGTCCTTAAGGGGGGGTAAAGGGTGGGTCCTCAAGTGGTTAATTATATAGTAATGGAGGACAGAGTAAAACTGAACTCTGGATTGATTAAAAAAAAAAAAAAAAAAAAAAAAAAACTCAGTTGAGTCATCTCATGTACTGTATTTGTCCCCGAAAAAATACACAGAGAATAAAAATATCGTTAAAAAAAATACCACACAAAAAAAAAACAAACCTAATTTGCCCATAAAAAAACAATATATAGCTCATTTAAGTGTGGAATGAATAGGAGGAGCACAGAAATGTGAAAATTCCTCTCATCCATAAGGTGAAGTGGTTAAATCACATTTTTCCTATTGTACAGAACAGGCAGCCAATCAGCTCTGTAAATATTTACTACAGAATTTCCAGATAAAAAACTACTGCATTTCCTGTTCCCAATGTTTTTTTTTACTTTATATTTGTCATTTTCATGTTTTTCAGAAATGAAAATGGCACTTACTTGGTGCATTTTTCCAACCAGCTTCGGATAATTACAAAAATCCTTTTAGTCGCTTTTTTTGATGTTTCTGCGGGAAGAAAAATTACTGTCTGCACTTTTATAAGCATAACGGAAATTGAGAGGCAGAAAATGAATCCCTATGGCAGATGTGTTCTCTGCCACCCTTTAAATAGGCTCCTAAATGTAGGGTCTGACATGCAGTCCTGGATGTACAGACAGTGATGAATTGCAAAACCCTCGACTGTCTGTCTCAACCCTTGGCCTGTCTCTGCTGGAATGGATTCGACCCTGCTTGTTGTACTGTGGATCAGTGTTTGATTTTCAATGGCTAGCAATTCCGTTGCCCTCTTGTTTTGGCTATGTGTGTGGTTTTCCCACTTAGCATAATGTTTGGCCTATTGTAGACAGGGAAGTTCTATTGGAGGTCAAACCTTTGATCAGGCCTTAGCTTCGATCACCAGGGAAGCCATATGGGGTCAAGAGGGAAAACCAATAGACACCAGGGAATTGTTTAGAGGTGCGAGGGGAGACCACTAGACAACAGGGAACTTTATAAGTAAGGGAGGTGGCCACTAGACTTTAGCCACCAGAGTAATTTTCACCTTTCATCGCTCCTTTCATTCATTTGTCTATAACTTTTCCAATACTTATCACAATGAACTGATCTATATCTTGTTTTTTCCGCCACCAATTAGGCTTTCTTTGGGTGGTACATTTTTGCTAAGAGCTACTTTACTGTAAATGCATTTTAACAGGAAGAATAAGAAAAAAACTGAAAAAATTCATTATTTCTCAGTTTTCAGCCATTAGAGTTTTAAAATAATACATGCCTCCATAATTAAAATTTGTCCCGGTTATTACACCGTTTAAATTATGTCCCTATCACAATCTTTGGCGCCAATATTTTATTTGGAAATAAAGGTGCATTTTTTTCAGTTTTGCGTCCATCTCTAATTACAAGCCCATAGTTTATAAGGTAACAGTGTTATACCCTCTTGACATAAATATTTAAAGAGTTCAGTCCCTAAGGTAACTATTTATTACAAAAAAAAAAAATTGGGGCGTGTGGGAGGTAATGAGTTAATTTAATGTAAAACTAGGTATTTATTTATGAAAAATGTTTTTGGATGTAGTTTTACTATTTGGCCACAAGATGGCCACAGTAATTTTTTTTGTTCATGCGACCTGTAAGCGTCCGGAAGTACGCTTACAGAAAGCACAGTGGGGCTGGGAAAATCACAATGATCGCGCTGCTTCTCATAGAAGCAGCCGATCATTGTTTGGGGGCAGAGATCAACGAACGGGAATGGTTTTTCCCGTTCACTGATCTCCGGCCAAGCGGGCGGCGGCGTGCACGAGCGCGGAAAGCGGTGGTATCACCAGGGGTGGTACGTGTTTCTACGCCCCTGGTGGTAAAGTGGTTAAAGGAGCAGAACTACTGCACCTGCGCAGTAAGCCGTGTACAATGTGGGCTTGATTGACAGTGGCGGTTAGTGCAGGCGCAGTGAGGACGACCTCGGGGTCGGGCTCCGCACTGTGCTCGGAGACGGCAGCGCAGAGCGGAGTGGTCAGTGTGGGATAGTCGGCTGCAAGGGGCTGGAGAAAGCCCCAGGTGAGTAAAGCTTATTTTGTCCTTTTTGGCTGATAATGCCTTTAAGGTTGGCCACCGACTAGGTCCCAGTGTCCAATTTCAGCCCACTTTGTATACGAGTTTGACGCCCCTGCTCCATAATGATGGCATAAGAACCTGCGAGTATAGGAGTTCAGGTAAGCAGATAAAGCTTTGAGAGGAAGGCAGTGTAGAACAGCAATGACGCATGTGCTTCTCAGAGCAGGAGTTACCATCCTTTCTTTATCAATTCCACTTATACGTGAAGCATTATCTTATTCGCAGGCTTGCGTGTCTGCAATGATGTGATGTTACGTCTAAAGGAACCTCAATCTCTTTCAGTAACAATAAATCTATGCAGCCTGTGCTTCCCCCAATCAATAGCTGGAAATTGTGTTACATTATTCTCTGTAACAACACCGTACTTTTCCAGTAGCTGAGAACCCATCATCAATTTGTTTCCAAAGACGCAGACAAAGCAAATGGCGTGCTCGCCAGGACTCCTGCATTTGTGTTCATCTGCATGCATTTAAGGACATTAAGCACAACGCCAGCAACTGGTCGATGATAAAGATCTCAAGTGGAGCAAAGGATGACGTGTTTACAGTTTCCAATGGAAGTCCAAGGATCTCCCCTGAGAGGTCCAATCAAGAGCAAAATCAATGTTTTAAAGGGTCTCATCCTTTAACCAGCAATATACACCACTATTTACTAGTCCCCATGCAATTTAACAATGCCATCTACCTGGCTGCTAAACATAAGTAGTGGCTCCCCGCACTTACTTGGTTATTGCATTGGAATAACAGGCATGTCAGATCATGAAATGCCAGTGCTTACCTACATTTTACAGCTCAGAAGGGATTTGCTGTAAAGTAGGGTATGCAGGGCTGGAACAAGGTTCTCCAGCTCTAGAATTTTGCCTGCCCCAGAATAGGAAGCAAACGTGCCCCCGGTATTAGGAAGATCCCCTGCCCAGTTTAAATCAGATGTGCTCCCAGGATTAGCTAGTACCCCTTCCCAGGATAGATAACCAGATGTGCCCCCTGTAAGGTCCAGTGGACAAGACCCACACTGAGGAGCAAGCTTCTGGGTCTCGGCGGGTCTCTGACGTCAATGGAGCGCATGGCGCTCAGCTCTCATTGGATAGACGGCGGACGCGTTCTCAGTACACGCTCCGCTTCTGTAAACAATAACCATGTGTGCACATTGCGTGTCAGCTGACTTGCTGACACTGTTATTGGATTAGTTACTTTGGATTCCTTTGCTTTCTGATTGGTTAGCCCTTGTATAAAGCTAAGGTGAGCACCCTCAGTTATCGTCTGTGATAGCTTATGGTTGGCTTGTTGCCGACACTGCACTCACACTGATTGATCTTGTTGCTGGTTTTGCCTGTATCCTGACCAAGCTTTACTCTAGATTGATTCTTGCTGCTGAACACTGCTTGTTCCTGACCATACCATACCTTCCGATTGGATTACCTGTTGCCCACTCTGCTTGTACCTGGATTTGCCCGATTGCCGCCAGAAACGACCACTGCTTGTTAAAGGACTTCCATGAACTCTGCATGGACCGACATTGGCTTGAACCGACCACGCTTCCTGTAAAGTGTTTGAACTGCCTAAACCCATCTTCTCCAGCCTGCAGTCACCTGGCTATCATCTGGACTGCCTTAGCCTTCAGGGGACTATATTACTTGTGAATACTGTGCCTTGTATTACTCATACGGCTTTGTTTGGTGAATACTATCTGTCAGTCTGTATGCTACATCTACCTGCAGGGTTATTGTAGTTCTAAGTTAGGTAGGAGTTTGTGCAGGTGATACGGGCTGGTCTACAGGTCAGTCATATGGGCATACAGCCTGACCTATAGTTATTGACCACACAAGTCTGACACCCCCAGTATAGATAATCAGATGTGCCTCCCAGCATTAGGTAGGCCCCTTACGCAATATAATTAGGATGTGCCACCAGTATTCGCTAACACCCCTCCCCAGTATCAAATGTGCCCCCAGTATAATCAGATGTCCCCCTCCCCAGTATAGCCAGATGTGCCTCCTGTATTAGGCAGCCACTTTCAAAGGTTTAGCCAGATGTATGCCCTATATTAGCCCCTGTATGTTATGTCGGCACTGCCAGGTTCCATCTTCGCTGTCACACAGTCCCTCCATCTCCTCTCAGATTCCTCCAGCAGTGCAGTAATGAGAGGCACCAGTAGAGAGCGCCATAGAGCATCAGTGGAGGGACTGTGCAACTGGGTGAAGATGAACCCGGCGCTGCCGAGACAGGTAACTGTTACAGCTCGCTCCGCGAGAGCCCCTTAGCGTATAGCCGGGTGAGGAGAGGCACTCAGGGGCACAGTACGCCCTCAGAGCTCTACGCCCAGAGGCTAGTGTCTCAAGCCTCTGCCTCAGCTTGGCTCTGAGGGTATGTCAAAGGTGGCATATAGAGGAGTACAGCAATTCTGCTGTTTCAGGACTGGGTGGGTAGGAGACTTCAATAACTGGCACCTGACACAGAACAATTGCTTTTTACTCACACTAACCAAAATGTTGACGGTAATAGTTTTTAGGTGACACTTCTTTGTCTGATCATCAGAATCAGCAATGCACTGTAACACATGAATGTTAAAATATATTGAGGCAGTTCTATCACTCAATGCCAAAACACAGCACGGGCATAAACACTGCTAAATAACAGTTCTGGAATTTATGATATATGACCATCTGAATATAAACAGACGTTTTCATCCCTTAATGAGGAAATGTAGCACCAGTATAAACAGTCCTATAGAAGAGTTCAGAAAGGTGGTGGGAAAGAGGAGAGGAAAAGGAAACGGCAAGGAAATGGGAAAAGAGAGAAGGGAGGTGGGGGAAAGCGGTGAGAAAGAATTTAAAAAAAAAAAATATCGAATGATCATGGAAATCATATGCAAAAACTGTGAGAGCGGCGCAACGCAAACCTTCTGAAAATGCCCACAAAATTATGCCCACACGCAAGTGTGCTCCCTGCCTAATGGTAATGGAATCACACGCAAGTGTGCTCCCTGCCTTATGGTAATGGAATCACACACAAGTGTGCTCCCTGCCTTATGGTAATGGAATCACACGCAAGTGTGCTCCCTGCCTTATGGTAATGGAATCACACACAAGTGTGCTCCCTGCCTTATGGTAATGGAATCACACACAAGTGTGCTCCCTGCCTCATGGTAATGGAATCACACACAAGTGTGCTCCCTGCCTCATGGTAATGGAATCACACCCAAGTGTGCTCCCTGCCTCATGGTAATGGAATCACACGCAAGTGTGCTCCCTGCCTTATGGTAATGGAATCACACGCAAGTGTGCTCCCTGCCTCATGGTAATGGAATCACACGCAAGTGTGCTCCCTGCCTCATGGTAATGGAATCACACAAGTGTGCTCCCTGCCTCATGGTAATGGAATCACACGCAAGTGTGCTCCCTGCCTTATGGTAATGGAATCACACAAGTGTGCTCCCTGCCTTATGGTAATGGAATCACACAAGTGTGCTCCCTGCCTTATGGTAATGGAATCACACATAAGTGTGCTCCCTGCCTTATGGTAATGGAATCACACAAGTGTGCTCCCTGCCTTATGGTAATGGAATCACACGCAAGTGTGCTCCCTGCCTTATGGTAATGGTATTACACAAGTGTGCTCCCTGCCTTATGGTAATGGTATTACACAAGTGTGCTCCCTGCCTTATGGTAATGGAATTACACAAGTGTGCTCCCTGCCTTATGGTAATGGAATTACACAAGTGTGCTCCCTGCCTTATGGTAATGGAAACACACGCAAGTGTGCTCCCTGCCTTATGGTAATGGAAACACACGCAAGTGTGCTCCCTGCCTTATGGTAATGGAAACACACGCAAGTGTGCTCCCTGCCTCATGGTAATGGAAACACACGCAAGTGTGCTCCCTGCCTCATGGTAATGGAATCACACGCAAGTGTGCTCCCTGCCTTATGGTAATGGAAACACACGCAAGTGTGCTCCCTGCCTTATGGTAATGGAATCACACAAGTGTGCTCCCTGCCTTATGGTAATGGAATCACACAAGTGTGCTCCCTGCCTTATGGTAATGGAATCACACAAGTGTGCTCCCTGCCTTATGGTAATGGAATCACACAAGTGTGCTCCCTGCCTTATGGTAATGGAATCACACAAGTGTGCTCCCTGCCTAATGGTAATGGAATCACACGCAAGTGTGCTCCCTGCCTTATGGTAATGGAATCACACGCAAGTGTGCTCCCTGCCTTATGGTAATGGAATCACACAAGTGTGCTTCCTGCCTCATGGTAATGGAATCACACACAAGTGTGCTCCCTGCCTTATGGTAATGGAATCACACACAAGTGTGCTCCCTGCCTCATGGTAATGGAATCACACACAAGTGTGCTCCCTGCCTTATGGTAATGGAATCACACATAAGTGTGCTCCCTGCCTTATGGTAATGGAATCACACAAGTGTGCTCCCTGCCTTATGGTAATGGAATCACACAAGTGTGCTCCCTGCCTTATGGTAATGGAATCACACAAGTGTGCTCCCTGCCTTATGGTAATGGAATCACACAAGTGTGCTCCCTGCCTAATGGTAATGGAATCACACAAGTGTGCTCCCTGCCTTATGGTAATGGAATCACACGCAAGTGTGCTCCCTGCCTTATGGTAATGGAATCACACAAGTGTGCTACCTGCCTTATGGTAATGGAATCACACGCAAGTGTGCTCCCTGCCTTATGGTAATGGAATCACACGCAAGTGTGCTCCCTGCCTTATGGTAATGGAATCACACGCAAGTGTGCTCCCTGCCTTATGGTAATGGAATCACACGCAAGTGTGATCCCTGCCTTATGGTAATGGAATCACACAAGTGTGCTCCCTGCCTTATGGTAATGGAATTACACAAGTGTGCTCCCTGCCTTATGGTAATGGAATTACACAAGTGTACTCCCTGCCTTATGGTAATGGAATCACACGCATAAGGCAGGGAGCCTTATGGTAATGGAATCACACAAGTGTGCTCCCTGCCTTATGGTAATGGAATCACACAAGTGTGCTCCCTGCCTTATGGTAATGGAATCACACAAGTGTGCTCCCTGCCTTATGGTAATGGAATCACACGCAAGTGTGCTCCCTGCCTTATGGTAATGGAATCACACGCATAAGGCAGGGAGCCTTATGGTAATGGAAACACACGCAAGTGTGCTCCCTGCCTCATGGTAATGGAATCACACGCAAGTGTGCTCCCTGCCTTATGGTAATGGAAACACACGCAAGTGTGCTCCCTGCCTTATGGTAATGGAATCACACAAGTGTGCTCCCTGCCTTATGGTAATGGAATCACACAAGTGTGCTGTTTCGGTTACCAGACCTTTTTCAAGCTGTGTAAAGTTGACATCCTGACTGGATGACTTACTGGGCCGCCTAGCGGAGGTTGGCGAGGGACCGATGAGCCTGAAGGAGGCTGGAGGAAGCACCAGGTATGTCTCTTTTTTTTCATTATATCAGGTTTCCTTTCAGCGCCAACTGCAAAGCTAGGATACAGCCTAGTATTATATTTAAAATTTATGGAGTAACTAAACTCACTTTCAGTAATGTCAAGACTATTAAATGGTCTATTAATTTGCCATTTTATTTCCTCATAGTTACTAGACACTGAGAATTGTCCAGCTCTGTCAGCTTATAAACAGTCTCAGACATACAATTTGTATAAGCCATATGTCTTAAAGGGAACCTTAACTGAACGGGGGGGAGGTAAAGAGTTTCAATTACCTGGGGCTATTACCAGCCCCCTGCAGCAGTCTTGTGCCCTCTGAGCCGCTCTGGAATCCTCCGGTCCCCCGCTGTCACTTAGTTTCGTTTTTGACGACTCACCAGTCGGCCGGCCGCCATGCGTATTATTGGACGCATTCCCTACTGCAATTAGTGCTGTTGCGGACCGCAACGCGTACAAAACTGCGCGTTGCCGCATATCTACGCATGCGGAATGCGGCAACGCTACTTACAGTAGGGAATGCGTCCAATAATACGCATGGCGGCCAGCCGACTGGTGAGTCGTCAAAAACGAAACTAAGTGACAGCGGGGGACCGGAGGATTCCAGAGCGGCTCAGAGGGCACAGGACTGCTGCAGGGGCTGGTAATAGCCCCAGCTAAGTGAAACTCTTTACCCCCCCCCCCGTTCAGTTAAGGTTCCCTCTAAGGCCCACACTAGATAAAACTTGTCAGAGTTGGCTGATAACAACTGCCCCTGCTGAGAATCCAGTGTGTGTAAAGCCATCCCCGACAGCCACCTGCTGTGGTCTCCCCATTCACCCTGCACATCATGTGACGTCACAACCATGCCACTCTGTTAGCCCTTCCCACCCCCCTCTACCACGCATAGAAACAAAACACGTCGCTAGCCTGTAGGCTTGCGACCTGTCTTTACAGTGTCGTCCCTGCAATGCCACCCAAGGGATCGGGTCCCAATTTCTGCTGGGCAACACTAATGAAGCGTGTGTACAGACTTTTAGTCTGGACTTAAAGAGAACTGTAGTGAAAATGACAATGAATAAAAGTGCTTATTTTTACAATATATATTTATAGATCATTTAGTCAGTGTTTGTCCATTGTAAAAGCTTTCCTGTCCTTGATTTACATTCTGAAAATTAATCAGAGGTAGTGAAAACTTTAGTTCAGCCAGGTGATCTGTACAGAATGTTCGTTACTTAGAGTTCTATGCACAGAGTGATGTACTGCTTGCTTGACAGTTGGAAAAAGCTGTTATTTTCCACAATGCAAAAAGGTGCCATGGCCCTGACATCACACTGTGGAAGGGTTTTCACCATAATATCAGTAACACAGACTCCCCTGATGATCTATTTGACAAAAGGTAAAGATTTCTCATGGGAAAGCAGGTATCAGCTACTGATTGGGATGAAGTGCAATCCTTGGTTTAAAGGGACACTTAAGTCAAACAAAAAAAATGAGTTTTACTCCGCTAGGGCTTCCAATAGCCCCCTGCAGCTGTCCGGTACCCTCACCGTCTCCCTCCGATCCTCCTGACCCCGCCGGCAGCCACTTCCTGTTTGGTGACAGGAGCTGACAGGCTGGGGACGCGAGTGATTTTTCGTGTTCCCAGACACATTAGCACCCTCTATGCTGCTATATGGTATATGATATATGCTATAGCAGCATAGATGGCGCTATTGTGGCCAGGAACACGAAGAATCCCTCGCATCCCTAGCCTGTCAGCTCCTGTCACCGAAACAGGAAGTGGCTGCCGGCGGGGCCAGGAGGATCGGAGGGAGACGGCGAGGGTACCGGACAGCTGCAGGGGGCTATTGGAAGTCCTAGGTGAGTAAAACTCATTTTTTTTTGTTTGACTTAAGTGTCCCTTTAAGTTCCTCTTTAATTCTTGTTGCTAACAAAACTTTATGTACGGTGCAAAGGCATCTTACAGTTTATCCCCCCTTTAGTTGGCTGGATGGTGTAATGGTTAAGGGCTCTGCCTCTGACACAGGAGATCAGGGTTCGAATCTCGGCTCTGCCTGTTCAGTAAGCCAGCACCTATTCAGTAGGAGACCTTAGGCAAGTCTCCCTAACACTGCTACTGCCTATAGAGCTCACCCTAGTGGCTGCTGCTCTGGCGCTTTGAGTCCGCCAGGAGAAAAGCGCAATATAAATGTTATTTGTCTTGTTTCTTGTCTTGTCTAGTTAAGAAAAAAAAAGTCACAAATGCTTGTGATTGTCACCTAAAACAATTGATGCATCACTCCTGAAAATGCAAAATTCTTTATACCCATAAAAACAAGGCTTTCAGGGGCATAGCTTATTTGCATAATCGGGAGTGATGCATCATGGTAAACCACAGTTGCTCACTTACAGCTGAATCGTCACAAATACCTTATGGTTAAAGAGAACCAGAGACTAAGCAACCTTATGTATTTTACCATATATATCAATGGGAACATGACAGTAAACATCTACTCTGCTATTTGTTTCATACCTCACTGCTCATACTGCCTGTTATCAGCTCTGATAAGAATCCCCAACTGAGCACTCAGTCTAGCCTTGCCCCGTAATGATTATCGCCGAGTCAGTCTTCTGTGATGTCTTTTCAAGCTTAAAGAGACACTGTAACATCAAAAAGATCCCCTGGGGGGTACTCACCTCGGGTGGGGGAAGCCTCCGGATCCTAATGAGGCTTCCCACGCCGTCCTCTGTCCTACGGGGGTCTCGCCGCAGCCCTCCGAACAGCCGGCGACTGTGCCGACTGTCAGTTCAATATTTACCTTTGCTGGCTCCAGCGGGGGCGCTGTGGCGACTTTCGGCACGGAAATAGACGGAAATACCCGGTCTCCGTCGGGTCCGCTGTACTGCGCAGGCGCCGGAAACTTGCGCCTGCGCAACAGAGCAGACCCGACGGAGATCGGGTATTTCCGCCTACTTCGGCGCCGACAGCCGTCAGAGCGCCTGCGCAGGAGCCAGGAAGGTAAATATTACGTCACCGCTGCACGGAGGGCTACAGCGAGACCCCTGACGGATGGAGGACGGCGTGGGAAGCCTCATTAGGATCCGGAGGCTTCCCCCACCCGAGGTGAGTACCCCCCAGGGGCCGTTTTGTCGTTACAGTTCCTCTTTAAGTCTGCCCCCTTGTGGCTCTGCATTCTTTCCATTTATCCTCCTAGCAGAAAAGCAGAGCCACAATGGGGCAGACTTGGGCTTGAAAAGACATCACAGAAGACTGAGACTCTGCTATAATCATTCTGGGAAAAGCTAGACTGAATGCTCAGTCGGGGATTTTTATTAGAGCTGATAACAGGCAGAATGAACAGTGATGAATGAAACAAATAGAGTAGGTATTTACTTTTATGTTCCCATTGATATATATGGTAAAATACACAAGGGTGCTTCGTCTCCGATTCTCTTTAAGAAGGCAAAATTAAATTTACCATCGCTTTTTAATAGAGGGCTTTTTGGTCTTGTTTAGCACTTTATACTTTCCTAGTGGTTCTGGGTCACCCTGAGCTACCAGGGTATTACTAGAACAATTGTGATCTTTTAACAGATCAGTGTACACAATAAGGGAAAGAGGCGCCCTGATTTGAATAAAAGCTTTTAAAACCAGTTTAAAAACGAAAAAGAAAAATGAGGTATCTTACCTCAATGACGAAATCTCTGTAAACTTACAAAAGATTTTTATTTGAGCACAGGCAACGCGTTTCGCGGGTCTAAGCCCGCTTCCTCAGGCCAATACAGTGCCAAATGACAGAAATCATGTAGCATAGGGAGCCTCTACATGATTTCTGTCATTTGGCACTGTATTGGCCTGAGGAAGCGGGCTTAGACCCGCGAAACGCGTTGCCTGTGCTCAAATAAAAATCTTTTGTAAGTTTACAGAGATTTCGTCATTGAGGTAAGATACCTCATTTTTCGTTTTTAAACTGGTTTTAAAAGCTTTTATTCAAATCAGGGCGCCTCTTTCCCTTATTGTGCATAGTTATACCCCCGTACATGTTTGTCCGAGGGGTGGTGTACAGAACACCCGTTGTTTTACCACGGTTAATGTTTTGTGCATCCTTTTTCATCTAAGAGAGCGACCGCAACCAGGTCCGTCCAGAACCACCCCGAGTGGAGTCGGGTTTATGGTCTCCACCCGCTTCCTGTGGTCGGTTGCCCCTTGCAACCCTCCTTTGTGAGTAGCCCTTTCAATCAATTGATTTCTCCACACACCTACTATTGACATACTGCACTATTGGGCTCCCCTTTTTTGTCTCCTGTATCTTTTTTTTCCCCATAGGGTGCCAAGACACCCCAACCACGATTGAGATCAGTGTACAGACACTTCTGTCCACCAACCAGCTTGTGCTGGTCTTGGGAGGCAGACAAGCAGGTGTCCTGCTGTGGCTACTACAATAGCAATTGGTCAAGATTTTTCCAACACAAAGATAGCTGAAGTAGAGTGGGTGAATGCCTGTATTCATGATAGATTTTCAGCTAACATTATCATGAACAATCATTTTTTTATACTCTTACACCTTTTTTTAAACAGAATCTGTCACAAAGCATTTTGGAAGCTGTCAGAAGAAATCTGTGCGCAGGAGCCCTGATTTCAGAACTCTTTAATCCACCCTCTCTACCCACCTGCCAACCATCACATAAAATGATAGTTGCTATGAATAAAAAGAAAAGAAAATCTAAACACATAACTTTTAACTAACAACAATCATATTTTCAAACTTGCAAACAGATGTCTGCAAAACAATGTTGGCCATCATCTGCGCAAACTATGGATTTTTTCTGCCTTTGCACACAAGGATTGCAAGAGCAGAGATGCAGAACACCCAGAATCGACAGAAGCGTTAAAGGGACTCCGAGCTCACCCCAAAAAAGAAAGTTGTACTCACCAGGGGCTTTCTCCATCCCAGTGCTGGTCGGGAGGTCCCACGCCGGCGTCCTGGCTCCTCTCCTTCTCCCCGCTCCGGAATGGCTGACAGGCCGCAGCCCGGGCGACACTCGGTAGAGTGTCGAGCTGCAGCTTCCGCGTATGACGCGGATTACGTCACACGCCGGCCGCCTCGCGTCATCACGGCGGCCGGCGTAAAAAGTACTGCGCATGCGCGCTTTAATCGCGCATGCGCAGTACTTTCACGCCGGCCGCCGTGAAGACGCGAGGCGGCCGGCGTGTGACGTAATCCGCGTCATACGCGGAAGCTGCAGCTCGACACTCTACCGAGTGTCGCCCGGGCTGCGGCCTGTCAGCCATTCCGGAGCGGGGAGAAGGAGAGGAGCCAGGACGCCGTCGTGGGACCTCCCGACCAGCAGTGGGCTGGAGAAAGCCCCTGGTGAGTACAACTTTCTTTTTTGGGGTGAGCTCGGAGTCCCTTTAAGTAGTGATAATGTTATTGCGGATTAAATAGGAGTGTAGCTAAAATGACAAAAACTGCTCTAGTTCATATGGTGAAAACAGAGAGAAGCCAAAAAAGTAACTTCAACAATATCCTATCCTAACCCTAAACCAACCCCCCCCCCCCCCCACCACCACCACCACCAAAACAAGCAAAAAACAAAAACACAATAATGAATGTATGTAGTAATGAATGTATGTAGCTGCCGACCATCTATCTTTATAACAGCCTTACAAACCATGCAGAGCCAATGTAAGGCACTGGACAAAAATAAGTCTGGGCAAATGCACTGCTAAGAAAGTAGAAGAAAACTCCAATAATCTTTATTACAAATCCAAAAGTTTAAAGGGGAACTGAAGTGAGAGGAATATGGAGGCTGCCATATTTATTTCTTTTTAACAATACCAGTTGCCTGGCAGCTGTGCTGAGCTATTTGGCTGCAGTAGTGTCTGAAACACACCAGAAACAAACATGCAGCTAATCTTGTCAGATCTGACAATGTCAGAAACACTTGATTTGCTGCATGCTTGTTTAGGGTCTGTGGCTTAAAGTATTGGAGGCAGAGGATCAGCAGGACAGCCAGGCAACTGGTATTGCTTAAAGAGACACTAACATCAAAAAGTTCCCCTGGGGGGTACTCACCTCAGGAGGGGAAAGCCTCAGGGTCTCAATGATGCTTCCCACGCCATCCAGTGTTGCCAACTCGTCCCTTTAAATACGGACGCTCATGAATTATACATGTCTTGTGGCTAGTTAGATGCAGTTTAGGCACTGATTAGGTGTGAGAAGCCCCAGAACCTGTATAACTTAGATGTGTCAGTATTTAAAGGGATGAGTTGGCAACCCTGACGCCATCCTCCGTCCCTCAGGGGTCTCGCTGCAGCCCTCCGAACAGCGGCCCTACAAATCCGTCAGCTTGTTCAATATTTACCTTTGCTGGCTCCAGCGGGGGCGCTGTGGCTGCTTTCGGCTCCGAAGTAGACGGAAATACCCGATCTCAGTCGGGTCCGCTCTACTGCGCAGGCGCTGGAGACTTGCACCTGTGCAGCAGAGCAGACTCGACGGCGATCGGGTATTTCCGTCTATTTCGGAGCCGCCACAGCACCTGCGCAGGAGCCGGGAAGGTAAATATTTACATCGCCGCTGTTCGAAGGGCTGCTGCAAGACCCCTGAGAGACGGAGGACGGTGTGGGAAGCCTCATTGGGACTCTGAGGCTTCCCCCTCCCGAGGAGAGTATCCCCCAGGGGAACTTTTTGATGTTACAGGTTTTCTTTAAACGGAAATAAATATGGCAGCCTCCATATCCCTCTTGCTTCAGTTGTACTTTAAAAAAAACATTAAACTGGTAGTTGCCATAAATACAGACTGCTGTACTTACCAAACTGCAGCTGGTTTCTGACTTTTCACTCACGTGCGATAGAAAAAAAAAAAAAAACGCCCCACGAACGCTTGTGCAATAAAGGTCTATGAGAAGGTTCATATCAGCACGAGTTGTGCGCTGTGCGGTAAGCAAAGCGGTGCCTGAGCCATTTTTGGGGCGACTCCGCCTCAATGGAAGGTATAGGAGAGTCGAAACAGGTTTACAAAAACAAACACACAATAAGGCTCGCTTGTGGGTTTTCTTGCACGAATATTTAAATTTGAAGTGTTTCCGGGTCAGCCTGCACTTCCTGTTTGCAGAGAGAGCTGACATGAGAAAACTGCAAGACGAGTCGCAGGGGCTGGTTCGGAACGGAGGAGCTTATAGCGCAAATAGAAAATTTCCCCTATATTTATGAAACAAGGCATCCTGATTAGAAGGACAACTGCAAGACCAATTATCTTATTTTATGGAAGATGTATGGGACCAATTATCACCAAAAAGCAAGGTAGATAAAAGTTAACTGATGCTGTTTTTTTTACTTTTTTTTTTTACATACGTAATGTTTGTTATTTTTAATTGAAGAAGGCAATAGTTGTGACGTTCTTATATGCATAATGACTGCAATAGGCCTCAGAACCGGATAACACATGTGTGGCTTTTACTGCACTGTCTTTTGAACAGCCATGCTTAGTAATAATGTAATTTATAACCACTAACAACAAATGGATGCACACTTTTCTTATGAATTATAGACAGAAAGATCCAATGCGTGTTGTAACGTACATATATTTTTAACCAGAAATGTGGAATAATATTCTATAATGTAATATGCTGAAATGTGCCTTTTTAACAAACATTGTAATCAATGTCAAATTTATAACACTCAGATACCCACCACTAGTTAGCAAGAATGGCAAAGGTGTATTTTAAACATTCCTTTATTTAGTGCCTTTTTAAATATCGCTTCTTAACTTGCATGATTCTATCTGTAAAAGGCCTCATGGCATTATAACAAAGGGCAAAGGCCTCATCATCCAGGAAGGTGCAGAGATAGGCAGATGCATTGCGTGTTAAGCCAAGGCCATGGTCCATGGATGTGAAGTGGTCTCTGCAGTAGTTCCTTCCAGATGTGTCTACAGGTGTCCAACACTATGTTTTACCAAAATTGTAAAAAAGAAAAAAAAATTGCGCTCCACAGACAACAGATCTCAACAAGAGGATCGCAGCAATTCAAGAGTCACCTTACTCCGGCACTTATAGCCAAAATACCAATATAGCTGCGCCTCAGAGTCCTTATATCCTCCAGATACAGACAACCCTATAAAACTAATTAAAATGAGCACATAGTGCCTAATATCTTCATAAAAACACAATTAGCACCCCCGTGCTGCAGTCCTGAGGGACGTGTCACCACCTTATGGGGATCAGATATTTCCCCCTTCGTGAGTGCACTCACCGGAACTCCACTTGTCATTTAGCATGTAATGAGTGTTTACTGTAAGACCATCAAAACGGCTCCCAGATCGCAGTGAATAAAAGGCTCGTTTATTACCAAAGTAGGCTGCTTCACATAGACTTTTTTCCCTGGCCGCGCAACTCAGGCTAATACGTCCACTCTCGGCTCGCCTACACCTCCCACAGCGTCAACGTGTACTCCGGCTCCGCCCAACGCGTTTCGTCATACACTAGGTTTTGGATGGTGGCCTTGGACAACCTGTATGTTTAAACACACCTGAATTCAATATATTCACAACTAAGTACCTTTTGGAGGAACCAATAGAATAAAACGTAACTTTTTACTTATTTATTAGATTAAAAGGAAATCGGCGCAGACATTACTAATAGTGAACATGTGAATCAATTGGGTTGGCGGACAAAGGTTAGTTGTCACAAGGACAGGCCTGCCAAGATCCCAATAAGAAATTATTAAACCCCTACACCCAGAAACCCTACATGTTTCGTTTCATTAATAGACGAAGTTTCCTCCTCAATCTAGTGCCATCTTTACAAAAAATTCCGGAGGAGAAATTGTTGCTAGCAAAATGTGATAGGATTGATGTTGTCAACAAATATATGTCACCAGACCCACCTTTGGAAAACCAAAACAACTCATATTATGGCCATAGTCATATGGGTCAACCTCATGAACCATACAGGCACCCAGTACAGCAACCTTATTATAGTCAACCTGTATATGACCCTCATTACTCAATGCCAAGTATGCCACCTTATGCTCATAGGTCTGGTCTGCACACTACTACTATCCACCCATCTAGCCACCTATGCCTCCAAGATCATCAAGCCCACAAGAACCCTCTCCTGACACACCAGTCTATACAGATCTAAGGGGTCAAGGTAGTGTTTTCAACAAGCCACAGCAACAGTTTCCAGCCAATGAGACACACAGTATCTTACCAGAATGGTTTGTCGATGACATTAAATATGGCCTTCTTCCATGTAGCTTCTATTTTTGAAGGTTTTATGTTGTTGACATATGTTTTGAAGATTTTACGGTTCTTTATCAACTAAAACTGAAAAATTTAAATTTTTTACCATGCCACTGTAAGTTAGTGTTATGCGAATACTCTCAGTAGGACATTTAGGCTGCCTCAACAGTGTAGGTGATTTTTGAAGTCTGGCCCACAATTTGTCCTGAACTTATTGTAAGCTCTTTAGCACCCCAAAAAAGAGGTTACTTTGATAATTGTACCACTGTCATTAGTTTTTTTTACAAATATAACAGTGCCGTCTGTTAACTTTTTTGTTTAATTGGAAAAATGCAGCCTTGAAAAAAAAAATTGCCAAAAGTAAAAACACAAAAACAAAAACTTTTACTCTCTTTGGTATTGCAGGTTGATGCATTGTAGAAAAGGTTGATCAATGTAGAAGTTTGGGTATAGTGGGCGCAAAAGGTTAACCTATAGCTGTTGGTATGGACATTGGTGTTCAATATGGTGACATTTGACTAAAACAACACGAGGTAAAAATGGCTTTGAAGGAACATTAAATACCTTACACATGGTACCACAGAAACACATGCAAAACGAACAATGAAAAGCAGCTGCCTATAATCAACCTGGTGTATGCAAATCAATTCTATGGGTCACCACACAAAACTATGTAAATTGAGTGACATTGAGCCAGGACATCTCTGTTGACATTCACAGGATGCACCCAGTAATGATGAGGCCGAGCCCTTCTACTCAGGAAGACATCAAAACACAAAAGAACAAGCAACTCCTCCCCTATGGCTATAGTCCTCTTCACAACCCACAAAGCATTGCAGGTAAGACTCCCTTTATATATGCTACACATGAAAACACATTTAATATTAAATAATGTTAATGTAAATTATTGGGTACAAGGGCACTTTAAAATCTGCAAAAATATAGCAGAAAACGCAAAAACCCCCCCCCCCCACCAAAAAAAAACAACTGCATACAAAACACCCACAATAAAACGCCCTGCCCACCCAAGCACCAGGAATCGCACACAAAAAAAAAAGTGTCAAAAACCGCCCAACGCGATCAGAACGCAATGTGAACAAGGCCTAGGGTATAACTGAGCAGTGCAATGTAGCAAATGAACAGTAAAAAGCCAACTATCACAACAACTGTATCACAAGCCTAGAATAATTATTATTCACCGTCATGAGGACAAAAATAAGCCTGAAACAAGCGGGTTCCAGTGTCAGTAATGCTATAACTCCTGTAGTCATAAAATGTCAATCATAATAAATCCGTACAAATAAATAATGCAAAACTTAAAAAAAAATGCAATGAATAAATCAATTAGATTTAAATCCTCCTGAGCAAAATATGTGACATTTGCCAATCTCCAAAAAATGTTCAGTTATACAGTAATGCAGAATAAAAAAATGTGAATCTAAAACCTACAGGGATTGGTAGATGCCAGGTATATGTAGTTTCTGCTTGCTTGAGAGCGACTATTAACCACTTGAGGACCCACCCTTTACCCCCCCCCCTTAAGGACCAGCGTTGTTTTTAGTGATCTGTGCTGGGTGGGCTCTGCAGCCCCCAGCACAGATCAGGTAGCAGGCAGAGAGATCAGATTGCTCCCCTTTTTTCCCCCCTATGGGGATGATGTGCAGGGGGGGTCTGATCTCTTCTGCCTGTCTGGGTGTTGCGGGGGGGGGGGGGGGGGGGGGGCACCTCAAAGCCCCCCTCCGCGGCGAAATTCCCCCCTCCCTCTCCTACCTTCTCCCCCCCGGTGATCGGGGCTGCACAGGACGCTATCCGTCCTGTGCAGCCAGTGACAGGCTGTCCCCTGTCACATGGCAGCGATCCCCGGCCGCTGATTGGCCGGGGATCGCCGATCTGCCTTACGGCAGCGACGTACAATGTAAACAAAGGAGACATGTGTCTCCTACGTTTACATTTAGTCTGCGAGCCGCAATCAGCGGCTCGCAGGCTATTCACGGAGACCCGCTCCGTGATCTGACAGGAAACGGCCGCTCGCGCGAGCGGCCTTTCCTGATTAATTAGGGAGGCACCTGGCGACGCAGATCTGCGTCGCTGGTCCTCCAGCTACCACTTTGCCGCCGCACGGTATGAGTGTGCGGTCGGCAAGTGGTTAAGAGCAGGTGTGACTAATACTGTACCATATTGCATACCACAGCATAAACAACTGTTTTTCATTTTTTCTCTATAAAAATATGATCGGATGTGTTGGAAAAATTGATCAAGATTGTATGGTATATTGGTTCAGTATTTGTGATTATTCGATCAAGCGTAAAAAAAACTGACCAGATTTTTCTAGCCAAAAAGAAAATTTTCTTTGATTCATGCATGGCCACTTTAAAGTGTACCTGTAGGGAAAGAAGAAGAAAAGAAAAAAAAAAAAAAGTACCCACCTTGCGAGGAGGAAGCCTCTGAATCCTCGAGAGGCTTCCCCTGTCCTCCTCCACCAGCCCTTTCCAGCACTGGGACTCTAGAATAAAAAAAAAAAATCACCACCGGTAGTCAACAGCTCCCGCATTGGTACTAGCACAGAGCTGCTCAGGCTCCAGCGACAAAAGTCGAGCCTGAGCAGCTCCCTGCTACTGCGCAGGTGCAGTGTGGCCGCACTTCAGGGTTCTCAGTACTGGATTCAGCCGATTGAGGAGGAGAATGGGGGAAGCCTTTGGAATCCAGAACCTTCCCCCTCCTGAGGTAAGTATCGATTTGGGGGCATTACAAATCTTTCAGGTTTGCTTTAACTTGAAGCATCACTAATGGCCACTGGTAAGAATCTGAATCCCTGCTCTTGTTCTGCCACAGTGAAGACTTTTAAAAACTACTGAATATCTACATGGCCTTTTAAGAGATGAAATTCAGTAGCGGCTGTCGAGCTGAGAGATGTCTTATTACCTGCCCGGCATTGTTAATAATCAGCTCATGTAATTTAATGACATGACAATGATTTATTCTTAGAAGGTTAAAGATCATCTCTGGTCACAGAACTAAAAATACCATCTGAGAGCCAAGTAGTCATAGCGTTTCAAACGTTACTTTTTTGTGTGAAATAAGACTCTTAGGCTACATTCAGTGGTCATTGCATTTCCTGTGACAGCAGGAATGCAACTCAATGGATCAGGAAAGCAGCACCACACATTAGCACCAAACAAGCGGAAAGTGTCAGGAGTTCACTGCCTTGCGTGTTGCGTGGCGTTTCACATGATTCGGGTACTGCAGAGTCCCATTTATCCAGAACTCAACTAACCAGCAGTCTCATCCAACCAGAACAAATTTTTGGCAGTATTCAGTGGTGAAGGCCAACTTCTTAGGCTTTTTGTAGGCTCTGCTGTTCTTAAAGAGGACTGGTTGCAAAAATCTTAAAATGTAAAACACATACAAATAAGAAGTACCTTTCTTCCTGAGAAAAATGAGCCATACATTACTTCTCTCCTATGTTGCTCTCACTTACATTAAGTAGTAGAAATCTCACAGAACCAACAGGTTTTTGGCTAGTCCATCTCTCCATAGGGGATTCTCTGCATGACTTGAATTCTTTATAAAGACACTCCCTGAAAAAGATTCATACAAACATGCTTGCTGCAAACTATTTTGGCAGTTGGACGGAGCAACTGCCATTCACTAAGTGCATTTTGAAAATAAAGAAAGCCTTGTGAACCCCATAAGGAGTTGGGCTAGTCCAAAACCTGTCGGTTCTGTCAGATTTCTACTACCTAGTGTAAGTGACAGCAACATAGGAGAAAAGTAATTTATGGCTCATTTTACTCTGAAAGAAACCTACTTTTTAAATTGTATATCTTTACATACATTTTAAAATTTTAAGATTTTCGTGACAGACGTCCTTTAACCACTTTACCCCCGCGCGTACGTATTTCTCCGCCCCTTTTTCCATCCTTTAAAAACCAGGGACGGAGAAACACGTACTTTCCGCGTTCCCGACGCTGCCCGCGCTCCCGCTCGTAAACACGCCGCCCGCCGCTAGTAAAACCGCCGCCGCCCGCTCGCCCAGAGATCAATGAACGGGAAAATCCATTCCCGTTCGTTGATCTAAGCCCCGCAATGATCAGCTGCTCTCCTATGGGCAGCGCGATCATTGTGAGAAAAAACTCACGTGTCCATGCTCATTATACTTCCTCCAAGCTTCCGGAAGGAAGCTTGGAGGTCGCATTAAAACAAAACGTTACTGTGGCCATCTTGTGGCCAAATAGTAAACTACACCCTACACATTTTTCACATACAAATAAATGACTTTTACACATAAAATTAACTCATTACCTCCCACACTCCCCATTTTTTTTTTTTTTTTTGTAATTAAATTAAAAAAAATACATAAATAGTTACCTTAGGGACTGAACTTTTTAAATATTTATGTCAAGATGGTATAACACTGTTACTTTATAAACTATGGGCTTGTAATTAGGGATGGACGCAAAACTGAAAAAAATGCACCTTTATTTCCAAATAAAATATTGGCGCCAAACATTGTGATAGGGACATAATTTAAATGGTTTTATAACCGGGACAAAAGGGCAAATACGTTTCATGGGTTTTAATTACAGTAGCATGCATTATTTAAAAACTATAATGGCCGAAAACTGAAAAATAATTATTTTTTTCCCCACATTTTTCCTATTTTCCCATTAAAACACATTTAGAAAAAAATAATTCTTGGCATAATGTCCCACCTAAAGAAAGCCTAATTGGTGGCGAAAAAAACAAGATATAGTTCATTTCATTGCGATAAGTAATAATAAAGTTATAGACGAATGAATGGAAGGAGCGCTGAAAGGTGAAAATTGCTCAGGTGCTCAGGGGGTAAAACCCCTCAGTGGTGAAGTGGTTAAAGCAGCGTTTTTCAACCGCTGTTCCGCTGCACACTAGTGTTGTTGCCTGGTGTGCCCTCCCTCCCCGCGGCCGCTTGTCCGATTAGATTCCCCCGTAGTAGCCACTCTCCTCTGTGGCATCTCCTATTACAGCAGCCCGCGCTCGGCGGCTGCTGTGATGAGCAGGAAGCGGTACAGTGGTTTCCATGGTAACGGCGATGCATATCGGCGCTACAGGAAGCCGCTGTACCGCTTCCTGCTCATCACAGCAGCCGCCGAGCGCGCGCTGCTGTAATAGGAGATGCCACAGAGGAGAGCGGCTACTACGGGGGAATCTAATCGGACAAGCGGCCGCCCGCTCATGATAAGGTAACAGGAGCAGTGGCCGTGGAGGGGCACACCTACCCATACTAGGAAGCTATACTGGGGCACTACCTACCTATACTGGGCACTATACTAGTTATACTGGGCACTATACTAGCTATACTGGGCACTTTACTGGCTATACTGGGGCACTACCTACCCATACTGGGCACTATACTGGGGCACCACCTATTCATACTGGGACTATACTAGCTATACTGGGGCACTATACTAGCTATACTGGGGCACTATACTGGGGTAACTATACTAGCCATACTGGGGCAACTAAACTCCCTATACTGGGGCAATTATGCTAGCCATGCAGCCGCACCCCAGCCCCCCACCATTCCCCGGAGAAAAATTTGGTCAGAAAGTGTTCCCCGGGGCTGAAAAAGGTTGGGAACCACTGCTTTAACCACTTTGTCCTCCTTGACGTATAAAAACCTCAAGGAGGACAGGCGCGCTCCCACGGCCGATCGCGCGTGTGCACGCGCACTCCCGGCCGCGGATTCGGTAGCCACGGAATCAATGTATCGGGCTATGGAGCCCGATCACTGATTCCTCTCCCCCGCTGAAAAAGCGACAGCTTCTCTCGGAAGCTTCGCTTTTTCTGAAGCTATGTCCCTCTAAGCGTACATTGTACGCTTAGAGTGACGTCATGTAAACAAACTCAAGATTGCCATCTTGTGGCCAAAAAGTTAAAAGTTAAAAAACATTACAATACTCAAATATTTCCCCAAATAAAACACTTTTATATCCCACCCTCCCAAAAATGCCCACATAAAATGTTTAATAAAAAAGAAAAAAAAACATTACTATAAAAAAAAACAAAAAACACATAAATATTTACCTAAGGGTCTAAACTTTTTAAATATCTATATAAAAGGTGAAATATTTCTCTCTATTTTTTTTTTATAAGCTTGTAAATAGTGATGGATGCAAAACGGAAAAAATGCTCTTTTATTTCCAAATAAAATATTGTCGCGATACATTGTGATAGGGACATAATTTAAACGGTGAAATAACCGTGACAAATGGGCAATTACAATACGTGGGTTTTAATTATGGAGGCATGTATTATTTTAAAACTATAATGGCCAAAAACTGACAAATAATTTTCTCATTTTTTTTCTTATTCTTACTGTTAAAATGCATTTACAGTAAGGTAGCTCTTAGCAAAATGTACCCCCCAAAGAAAGCCTAATTGGTGGCGGAAAAAACAAGATATAGATCAGTTCATTGTGATAAGTAGTGATAAAGTTATAGGCTAATGAATGGGAGGTGAACATTGCTCGGATGCATAAAGTGAAAACGACTGGATTCCATGGCCCTTACAAGGTTTATATACTTTCAATTACTGTATTTAAATATCTAATACAGAGTTCATGATATGTTTACAGAGTCAGGGATTGCACTGTACTAACTAGGACTATTTTTAATATTCAGTCTCAAGCAACCAGAAAGCACACTTATCCGGCATCAGCCAATCCCCGTAAATGCCGGATAACAGGGACCTTGCTGTACTTCCTCTTTCCGGGTTTGGAAGCAGCAAGTATCAGAGTCATGTGAAACATGACACACAAGCTGGTAATCTCCTCCTGACGCTGTCCGCTTGGTTGGTGCTGAACAGCGGCAGTCAGGAGAATTCGGATATTTCCCAAATCAGCTTTGCCGAATACAAACACCAAGATCTCCTTTTATTTTGTTGAATGGTCTTATACATAAGCGTATAAGACTACTTTTTAACCCTTGGAAATCTTCTGAAAAGTTGGGGGTCGTCTTATACACCGGGTGTCATTGATGCCGGGTGATACGCCCTATCCTGTTACCGCCTCTCCGATCTCCCTGCTGAGGGAGCGCAATCTATTCTTCCATATCACTCTGATAAACAGGTAGACAAGGACAGCTGTCCAGTCTACTTAGAGACACTGAAGCGAAAAAAAATGATGATATTATGATTTGTATGTGTAGTACAGCTAAGAAATAAAACATTAAGATCAGATACATCAGTGTAATTGTTTCCAGTACAGGAAGAGTTGAGAAACTCCAGTTGTTATCTCTATGCAAACAAGCCATTAAGCTCTCCGACTAAGTTAGTCGTGGAGAGAGCTGTTATCTGACTTTTATTATCTCAACTGTTCCTGGACTATTTACTTTTCCTCTGCTAGAGGAGAGGTCATTAGGTCACAGACTGCTCTGAAAGACTCATTTTGAATGCTGAGTGTTGTGTAATGTGCACATATTATAGAATGATGCAATGTTAGAAAACACACTATATACCTGAAAATAAAAATATGAGAATATTTTCTTTGCTGCTAATCTTCTAGTAATTATTCATAGTACACAACCGATTCGCTATATATTTTTTTTTCCGCTTCAGTGTCTCTTTAAGGAGAGTTGACCAATGCAACAAGTCAATTGACTATATACTGTTATATACTGGGTAGCACATACAGTACAGCACCAGTATCTGTTCATACACAGCACCAGTACGATTTTTTAATTTTAATTTAGTGTGCGTTGGAAGAGGGGTAGTCTTATACGGCAAGTATATCCCAAACTCTATATTTTAACTGGAAAAGTTGGGGGGGGGGGGGGGTTAGTATTATACGCCCAGTCATCTTATACGCAGGAATGTATGGGTAGGTTATATTTCCTGTAGCAGTATAGACATATATTGAGATACATATAAATATTTGATAATGATATCTGTTCACAAAGTACTACTGCATTTGGTAATGCTGACAACAGCTGATTTTACTGATCACCTTCCCAAATTAAAGTTTACTAAACCTTTTATCGCACTGAAAAGTAAGATTACCGACTAATAAGGTAAATTACATACTTGTGCGGGAAATGTCAAGAAATTGCAATTCACAAAAGATGTCCGCATTTGGTAAACCACGCAAAAGTATTTTTCTCCATCTCATAACAGACAAAAACGAAATGCTACGTACACACTTGAGATAAAAGTGTTTGAAAAAGGCAAGATCACAGACCAATTTTTCCCCCTTCCAGGTAGTATGAGGGCTGGAACCCACAAGAGCGCTTTGCAGAGCATTTACAGAGCGCTTGAAAATGCTAGCGATTTCCAAAAACGCTCAGCTAATGTTAACGGATGTGCCAACTTCCACTGGAGCGTTAGTGATTCCCAAAATCGCAAGCGCAGGACATGCAGCATTTTGTTAGCGTTAGTGCTTCAATGTAAAGTATATCATCACTGGCGTAATCGCTCATCAAAACTTGCACGGAGCGATTTTGCTAATGTACACTGTAACAAAATTCAAAATAAATGAAAGGAACAATCAGACTTTAAAATGCTAATCGCTAAACAACCGCTGGCAAATTGTTTACACTTTGTAAAAATCGCTCCTGAAAACGCTCATGAAATCGCTTACAAACTGCTCATACAAAACGCTTGCGATTAGCGATAGCGTTTTGTAGTAAGTTTCAGGCCTCAGAGCATACTCTACACAGTCTATTCTATGGAGCTGAACTCCCCATCAGATAGAAATCTTTGCAAGATGCTGGCTGCACACATGCAAAAGATCAGTATCTGCAACAGATCTGTCCTGCAAAATATCCGTTCCTGCAAAATGCATTCATAGGCCTCAATTCACTAAGATCATGCTGGAGATAATAAGGCAAGAGAAAACTTACCTCCACACAGTGAGAGAGTTATCTTATCGCTTCATTCCTTACGTTACCTCCTCTGTAGTTATTTTCACATGCAGTTAATGAACAGCCTGTCTTTAACTCTGGAGTTATTTTAAGGATTGAAGAGTTAACTTAAAGACAGAAGAGTTAACTTTAGGTTTGCCTGAGGTAAAATGTTTCCTGAATACTACATGCCTTATCACCATGGTAACAACTGTAGAAGAGTTATTAAAGACAGGAGATAAGCTTAGTGAATTGAGGCCATAGTCTATGATATCTGCAGATCTCATACACACCTTGTTTAACAGACATTCATCTGCAGATCTCATCTGCAGATCTGAAGATCCATCCTGGTGGATCTGATCTGCAGATGATTGTCCATTAAACAAGGTGTGTATGAGACCTGCATAGTCATAGACTATGAATGAATTTTGCAGGAACAGATCTTTTGCAGATACTGATCTGTTGCATGTGTACAGCATCTGTGTGTACAGAATCTTGCAAAGATTTTATCTGATGGGGAGTTCAGCTCCATAGAATAGACTGTGTAGAGTATGGCTCTCATACTACATGGAAGGGGGTAAGATTGGTCTGTGATGCTTCATTTTCTAAAGACTTTTATCTCAAGTGTGTACTTAGCATTACGCTTTCCATGCTCTGTGTGCTAGATTTGACAGCCAGCCAATAGGGAGAGCCACACAGCCCTGCTTCTCACGCTTAGTGAATTAGTGAATTGAGGCATGTTCTGTAAATTACCGAACTTCTGCCTCATGCGGAAGAACTTTAGTGAATTTGGGGAAAAAAGTGTAAACTACCCAATGTGTCATAGACGGGTAAAACCCGCTGATAACACCATATATCATCTGTGTATGATAGGTCTACTTTCTTTTTATTGTTAAAATGTGACCTTCGTCTACAATTTGGACATATAAATATAATCGGGATTCGATTTTGAGTTTCTCTAAAAAGGTACCCATACACTATGTCAATTTCCTGCCGATATACAGCAGATTTGATCACTGTGATCGAATCTGCTGTGAAATAGTTAATGCAGATGTTGACCAATCTACCAATTTTCATCCAAAATTGATCGATTTAGTCGATCTGTCCAGGCGGAACATTTTGCTCGATCTCCGGCAGGGCGGGAGTGCATTGTTAGATTCAGAGACGATTGTCTCTGAATCTCCCCGGGTTCCTGCTGTCTCTTTCTCCGGCTGGCCTTCTTCCCCATTTCCTCTGAACTTACCCTTCTCACATGACGGGACAAGAAGTGAAAACCATATTGCACCCTCCACTGTTGGAACTTCCGCTCGGGACAGGAAGTGAAGAGACGATGGAGAAGGTTGTCAGCCCGAGAAAGAGACAGCACGGAGCCGGGGTCTCACGCCGGCGGACAGGTGATGTATTGCTGTGGCCGGGGAGCACCCGGGGGGCGGCGAGGCAGACAGAGGCAGCTCCACAGGTTGTGAATCAATTTTATGCTGAAATCGATTAAAAATCTGTGTGCAGTGTATGGGCAGCCAATAGATCCCTCTGTGATCAGATTAGATCAGAGAGCAATCTATCTCAGTAAAAAGAAGAAGAAGGTGGGCACGAACATCCAATGCAAAATTCTACCTTTATTTTTTACAAGTTTAAAAAACATGATACGCTACAGTACCGTGCATAGGAGAGAAGTACGAGTAGGTAAGGGGTCTACAGCTGTTTCACGCCAAATGTCTGTGGCACTTCATCAGAGGGATCTATCTGTTGGTCAATCTGGTGGCAATTGACCAGTGTATGGCAGCCTTCAGGGACATCTAGAGACATGGTCTGTACAGTGCTGAGGAAGATGTCAGAGCTATACAGTAACAATCTCTACAGATGACTGTGAAGGTCAGAGTTGGCCTGGACTGCAAACAAGCCCGTCAATATGACCTCATCTTGATAACTGACCCTGTCTAACAACTAAGCTAACAAAAGAGGTAACGTAGCAGCCCTGTGTATGAGAAATATGTGCATTCAACTATGGCAGTATTCACCACAATTACACACCAAGGAGCTGAGAGGCAGCATGTGTTAGCAGTATTAGATCAGGCAGTTGCCAGGGCAGCAGCTCTCAGACTTGAGAAGGCCTTGGTTGAACAGTAATCTTCAGAAGGCAACTATAAATACCTAATAAATAGGCCATAAACCATTATCATAATGAAACCTGAAGTGTGAGGAGTATGAAGACTGCCATTGCTGTTTGTTTTGTTAAAATTCCTACTGCTTTGCGGCCATACTGATCTCTTGGCTTCATGTACACCTAAAATCATGGATTATAAAATGGACACTGCTGGTAAGGTCGCATACTGGGCAAACCTTGCTAGCCTATCAAACTTGCCAACCTTTTCAGAGGGTTTTTTTTTCAGAATCAGAATTTCTTTATTTCACCAAGTACAACTGATCTTCGTGACACATCATATGTGCATATTATATACAATTTGGAAATTTTGCACAGCCGACTCAACCAGGGCAGTTTCTAGGCTAAAATGCACCCAGGGCGAGGGTGTTAAAATTGCGCCCCCCCCACGGAGCCAGGTATACATGCCTGCAGTATAGGTTAGCCAGGTCTAGTTGCACTCAGTATAGGTAGCCAGGTACAGGTCCCCCCAGTATAGGTAGCCAGGAATAGTATAGGTAGCCAGGCATAAGTGCCCCAGTATAGTTGCCCCCTGTATAGGTTAGCCAGGTAGGTGCCTCCAGTATAGGTAGCCGGTATAGTTGCTCCCAGTATAGGTTAGATAGGCAGGTGCCCCTGGTATAGGTTAGATAGGTAGGTTCCCCCAGTACAGGTTAGCTAGGTGGGTGCCTCTAATATAGGGAGTCAGAATAGTTGCCTCCAGCCTAGGTTAGAAAGGTATGTGCCCCCAGTATAGGTTTAGTTAGGTAGGTGCCTCCAATATAGGTAGCCAGTATAGTTGCCACCAGTATAGGCTAGGTAGGTAGGTGCCCCCAATACAGGTTAGATAGGTAGGGGCCCTCCAGTATAGGTTAGATTAGATAGGTGCCCCCCAGTGTGGTTAGATTAGGCAAGTGCCCCCCAGTGTGGTTAGATTAGGTAGGTGCCCCCCAGTATAGATTAGGTAGGTGCCCCCCAGTATAGGTTAGATTAGGTAGGCGCCCCCCAGTGTGGTTAGATTAGGTAGGTGCCCTCCAGTGTGGTTAATTAGGTAGGTGCCCCTGAGTTTGGCTAGATTAGGTAGGTGGCCCCAGTGTGGTTAGATTAGGTAGGTGCCCCCACCGTGTGGTTAGATTAGGTAGGTGCTCCCCAGTATAGGTTAAATTAGGTAGGTGCTCCCCAGTATAGGTTAGATTAGGTAGGTGCCCCTCAGTATAGTTTAGATAGGTAGCTGCCCCCCAGTATAGGTTAGATTAGGTAGATGCCCCCCAGTATAGGTTAGATAGGTAGCTGCCCCCCAGTATAGGTTAGATTAGGTAGCTGCCCCCCAGTATAGGTTAGATTAGGTAGCTACCCCCCAGTGTGGTTAGATTAGGTAGGTGCCCCCCCCCCCCCAGTGTGGTTAGATTAGGTAGCTGCCCCCCAGTATAGGTTAGATAGGTAGCTGCCCCCCCAGTATGGAGGAGGGAGTCAGCCGCGGGGAGGGCAGCCCGACATCTCCCTCCCTTCCTCTCCGCGGGCCGCCCTCCGTGCTCCCCCCTCCGAGTGTGCTTGCAGGGAAGCGCTGTGTACAGAGCGCAACTCACCTCCCTGGTTCCAATCGCCGCCGGTCTCCTCTTCTGTCTTCTCCTCACAGCCGCTGATACACACGCTGCTTCCGGCTAAACAGGAAGTAGAGTGTGTATCAGCGGCTATGAAGAGGAGACCGGCGGCGATTGGAACCAGGGAGGTGAGTTGCGCTCTGTACACAGTGCTTCCCTTCCCTGCAGTCACACTCGAGGGGGGGAGCAAGGAAGGCTGATTTCCGCAGTCCGCGACTGAGACTGATCCTGTCTGATAGTAGAGCTGGTTTCCAGTAAGTGGGTTGGTGTGTGTTGCCGGTTTAAGTGCAAGGTTGCTTAGGAGTACATTCATACGCTGTGGACTGCAACGCTGAGCAAAGGCAGACATTGCCTTAGCCGCTCTCACCACTGCAACAGCATGGTCATCAAAAATACAAAACAATGTGAGGTGGAGAGTCCTCATTTCCGCTGTCCTCTTGATTATTCTGCAGCATTCTCTCTGGACTCCTTCAGACAAGCACCCCTTCCCATTCCGTAACTGCTCTGAGTAGGCGGGACTTACCAGAATGAGCCTGGAGAGGGTGCTGTATAATAATGAAGAGGATGGCACTCAAGGGGGCGGAGATTAAGACTCCCGAGCCCACTTTTTTATTATCAAATTTCTGCGACACATGAATGTGAAACATACGGGTTGGGAATCACTGCCTAGGTTCTCAACACGTGGTAAGCATACCCCAAGGAGTACTTAAAACTTATCTTTATCAATCTATTATATTAACCTATTTTGGTTCCTTGACGTAGTTTCTACGTCCAGGAACCATGCGCGCTACCGCGCGCCCCCGCGGCCGATCGTGCGCGTGCACGCGCACTCCCGGCCGCGGATTCGGTAGCCAAGGAATCAATGTATCGGGCTACGGAGCCCGATCAGTGATTCCTCTCCCCCGCTGAAAAAGCGACAGCTTCTCTCGGAAGCTGAGCTTTTTCTGGCCGTCTTCTTCCTGATGCGTCATTAAGTGTGTGCTACGCTTAGAGTGACGTCATGTAAACAAACTCATGGCCGCCATCTTGTGGCCAAAAAGTAATACTACACCTGAAAAAAAAAACAAAAAAACAAAAAAAACAGAATTAACACACATTTACATTATAAATCTATTGTTTACCTCCCACCCTCCCAAAAGTACCCTAATAAAATTTTTAGTATAAAAAAAAAAAAAAAAAAAAAAAACCATTACAATAAAAAAATAAATAAATATGTAAATATTTACCTAAGGGTCTAAACTTTTTAAATATCAATGTAAAGATGAAATATTTCTATATTTTTTTTATTTTAAACTTGTAAATAGTGATAGATGCAAAATGGAAAAAATGCACCTTTATTTCCAAATAAAATATTGTCGCCATACATTGTGATAGGGACATAATTTTAACGGTGTAATAACCGGGACATATGGACAAATACAATACGCGAGTTTTAATTATGGAGGCATGTATTATTTTAAAACTATAATGGCTGAAAACTGAGAAATAATTTTTCCATTTTTTTCTTATTCTTCCTGTTAAAATGCATTTACAGTAAAGTGGCTCTTAGCAAAATGTACCCCCCAAAGAAAGCCTAATTGGTGGCGGAAAAAACAAGATATAGATCAGTGCATTGTGATAAGTAGTGATAAAGTTATAGGCTAATGAATGGGAGGTGAACATTTCTCACGTGAAAACGACGGAACCTGAATGGGTTAAGTTATGAGATGAACAACATAAATCATGTTTAAATTAACCTGAATAATTATATTTAATTAAAAAAAAGCATTAAATAATGTTTGAAAAGTATTAAACAATTATGAAGCACTCCTAAGCAATAGGTATGCAAGGGGTATTTTACATCACTCACAACAGGAGATACTTGGACAACACAGGCATTAAAACATACCTGAAGTGACATAATGAGATAAACGTAGGTACATATAATACTAACCCTAGTAAGAAATTCTCTGAAGTCCATTTCTGTTTTACAGTACAGCAAGAGCGATATATCTTGAGCTGTTATCTATGCAAAAGAGCTTTTGAAAAAATAAGCATGTCTTATGACAACATAAAAGGTGACAAGCAGGCAAAATTACTATTTCAAAAGGTGCGAAAAATAGTGGGAGGAAAGATTAATAAATGACAATTATGACTAGGGTTCTCTAACATCGGGCACACCCGAGTACCTTAGTTAGATAAATGACCTACCATCCCAAATGTAACATATATTTCCCTACAACAAATAAACCCAAACAACCACTATTGAGGCATTATTTAAAGTATCCATAGGACCTACCGGTATATTCTCAAGTTGGGTCAAAAGGAATATGGCTTCTTATAATGCAAACACTATTTAGAAGTAACAAAGCACTGACAGAACAGAAACAAGAAAAAGAGAAAAACAAAGAGGAAATAGATCTCCAAAAATGAAAGTGTGTACTTCGCTTCGGAACACCAACATTTCGTACAGTCAGTTGTAAAGTTTTTGTGCATTTTATTCTACTGCTGCGATTGATTGCTTCTTAAAAGAACAGTCAGATGACAAGAGATTGTCAAACTGTCCCAGTGAAATGCACACTGTCACCTCACATCTATAACCCGTTAAATATGAGATTTATGCAGCTTTAACATCTGTGTAATAACGATTGACTGATCATGTGAGGAGATAAATGGGAAAAAAAAATAAAATGTCTCCTCATAGTGGCTAATATTCAAATTCTCCTTTTTTTTTTTTTTTTTTTTACAAAACAAAGCAAGTGTCTAACAGAGACCAGACCTCTGATGAATCGGTCAGCCCGGCAATATGTGTGGGGCTCATTTCCTCTGCAACTCGCTCTCTAGCTGGATGCTTTTCTGACTGGTCCATTTCTCTGTTAAACATACACTAGGATAGAAGTCAAATTCATGTATAAATCGACCCAAATATTTGACCCTTAAGTGGAAATTTTTTGAGGATTCAAGTCAACTCAGGAAAATGTGCCATTAAGGGGTTAAGTCCCTAAATGCAGCCATAGTACCCTGTGGCCCCCCAAGAGCAGCCATTAACACAGGCAGGTAAAGCAGAACGGGGCCTTATAATACTGTATGTGCAAAAAGCAGGAAGGGGTTGCACAAGTGTGAGTCAAAGAAAATAGGAGGTCTGCTCAACCAGCATTAGTAGTTTTTTTTTAATACTATATATAGTAATAGTAAAACACTTATTAAAAGTGCCAAAAAAGCAGGGTAACTGCAAAGACACACAGGCAATAACGAGGTGCGTAAAACCCGGAACACAGCTCTGGCATATAGAGGTGCACCCCTTCCTGACTAAAGCATCCCCTGCATTTACCCTGTACTTTTGGCACTTCTAATTGTGGCACTTATAATCGGTAATAAAACCTTATGATCACTAAAGCTGTACTTTAATAATACTGTTTGAGCAGAGCTCTAAGCAGCAGCACATGGAGGTACCGGTTAGGCTGCTCTGTCTGTACTGACACTGGCAGATACTTCAGGAACCAGCAACTCTGAAGGGAAGACAGAATAGCGGGAGATGGTACTGGGGGAAGGGGCGGTGAACACGTCGATTAGAGCGCAGGAGATTTGGGCGCAGCCCGCATCACAGTAGACTGTAATAGGAACTACGGCTATAGCGGCGCACAGTGAGTAACTTTGGCGCCATCAGAAGACGGAACTGAAGTTACTTTTAAAACACTGTAATTCGCCCGCCAGAAATAGCTGGAAGCCGAATTGCATCATTCCCTACCATCCACATGGACCTGGAGGGGGAATAGTAATTACTGCCGCCGGGACTTCTGCAGGAGCAGGGTAAGCCATATACCAGCTTTATCCTGCACCCAAGTCTCCTAGCAGCGATTTCATTTGTACACAGGGGTGGGTTGTCACAGTAGAACCTGCATTTTACAGAACTACAAGTCAGTAATGTAGGTCTGACAGGCGTTGCCCCCTAGGATTTACTTGAACAAGTCCCACATTTCTAGACTTATAGTTGAGTATATACGTTATGTACGTATATCTCTTCTATAGTCTGTGGTTGCCATGATTCACGTTGTATAACACGGAAAGCAACAACAGCACATTATTTAGGCCCAGTTCACACTGGCATGGAGGAAACGCATCAGTTTTTAAAGGCATCAGCTTACTATCGGTGACCCTCCATTCAGAATCAGAATCAGCTTTATTCGCCAAGTACGCGGAATGACGTACCCGGAATTGTTTTTGGTGCACATGGCATGGCAGTCGAACATATACAAACATAGCAAACATATATAACATAGCATGTACTGCATCACAAATAACATAACACACATGGAGTGAGCCTAAGGAACGTGCATTCAGGGCAAGGGCCAGGGGATGGCTGAACTGGTCATGGGGGGCTCGAGGTGGAGTTCAGAAGGTGTACCGCCTGAGGGAAGAAGGTATTCCAGCGTCTGGTGGTTCTGGAGGGGATGGCTCTGAAACGGCGGCCCAGTGGGAGAAGCTTGAAGAAGCGGTTGCCGGAGTGGGAGGGGTCTTGCGAGATCTTGATGGCTCTTGTCCTCATTCTGGTAGTGTGGAGAAGATCAAGGGGTGGCAGGGGCACTCCGATGAGCTTTTCCGCGGTGCTGATTACTCTATTCAGTTTGTACTTGTCCCTGGCAGATGCTCCTGCATGCCAGACGATGAGGGATGAGCACAGGATGGATTCCACGGTAGCCGTGTAGAAGTTCTTAAGCAGTTCACGCGGGATACCGAATTTTTTCAGCTGGCGCAAGAAGAATAGCCGCTGCTGTGCCTTCTTCTGGATTTTGGTGGTGTTCTCCCCCCATCTTAGGTCATTAGTAATGGATGTGCCGAGGAATCTAACGCACGGAACCCTGGTGACCTCGGTCTCCCCAATGTGGACTGGGAGGATGGGGGGCGGGCTATTCCTATAGTCCACAATCAGTTCAACAGTCTTTGCCGCATTGAGGACGAGATTGTTGTCTTTGCACCAGTTGCAGATCCTGTCTATCTCATAACGATAGGCCTGCTCGCTATTCCTGCTGATGAGGCCGATGATTGTTGTGTCATCTGCGAATTTAATGATCTTGACAGAGTCATCAGTTGAGGTGCAGTTGTTGGTGTATAATGAGAACAGGAGCGGGGACAAAACACACCCTTGCGGTGCTCCTGTGTTAGTTGTTCGCTCGCTGGAGTAGCACTTGCCAAGCTTAACCTTCTGCGATCTGTTTGAAAGGAAGTCTCTAATCCACCTGCAGAGGTAGGGGGCTACTCTCAGCTGCGCAAGGTTGGCAAGCAGGATGTCTGGGCAGATGGTATTGAACGCGGAACTGAAGTCCAGGAACAGGAGCCTAGCATAAGAGTCAGGTCTATCGAGGTGCTCCGTGATGTGTGCCAGACTAATGTTGATGGCATCCTCTACCGACCTATTGGCCCTGTAGGCAAATTGATGTGGGTCCAGGAGGGCGTTCGTGGATAGCAGGGGTCAATGCGATGCATCTGTCAATCTGGAAAAAAAAATGTTGCCGCAGACCCAAACTTGCAGACTGTGCAGCAGTTTGAACGGACCAATGTGAACAGATCCATTAGCCAACATTGGATCTGTTCTCGCCTGTTGCTCTATGGTCCACTAAATCGTCCATTTTTTTAGGCCAATGTGAACCAGCTGGGATTACATCATACAATTTTGTTAAATTTTTCTGTTAAGCTGGGCATACAGTGCAATTCTGTGCCGGAATCGAGCCGCTGGCTTGATGTCAACGCGTTCCCGCTCGTCCCCGCGGGCACTTCCTTATCAGCCGCTCGTTTCTTCCATTGTCCGCCCGCAGGGATCGAGCGTGGAATGTATCTGCCGCGGTGATCGGACAGGTTGAATATTATCAATCGAGCCATCAGCGGCTCGATTGATAACTATCTCGCCGTGTATGCCCAGCATTAGATTCTCTAATGCTGGGGATACACGGTACGTTTCTGTACCGTGTATCGAGCAGCTGATCCGGCCAGCTGATAATATTCAGCTGGCCCGATCATGCTGCTCGACCCTCGCCCGCTCGGTCCCCGCCGGCGGACAATGGCAGGCAATCGAGCAGCTGATAAGGAGCGCCGGTGGGGACGAGCGGCAATCGATCCGCACGGACGAGCGGGGACGCGGCGAGAGTCGATCCGGCGGCTAATAGGCCGCCAGATCGACCCGTGTATTCCCAGCATAAGTTCAACATGTTGGAAATTATCTATCTTCCCATCTATCTGCCGAGCAATTAGACATTGTTCTACTCAGCAGGAGATAACCAGAAGACAATGCACCAGAGATAATGACCATTCTCTACAGAAAATAAACTAATTATGCATTCTAACAGAAAATCTAACAGAAAAATCTAATGCTGGATACACATGGTGCGTTCTCGCACTCAATTTCCCGCTTGATTCCTGTCGATTCGTTTATTTCCAACATGTCCAATTTGCATTTCGATGGATCGTTAGGTCGATTTGGCATATTTTGCATGCGAATCGACCTAACGATCCATCGCAATACAAATCGGACATGTTGGAAATAAACGAATCGATGGGAATCGAGCGGGAAATCGAGTGCGTAAACGCACCGTGTGTATCCAGCATAACAGAAGAACAGACATTTGTATGGTGTCATCGTAATCCCAGCATTGAGAGTAGTCTTGCTCTTCCTTACAGATAATGGTTAGATGTGTTTTTATTTACCTCTTATTGTTGTTTCGTATAAAAGCTGATTTTGTGAGCTAACTAACTTGCCTATGTGTTGGTTTTTATGTCAGGGAGTGAATTCCATTATCCTTTAGAAACTCACTCGTACAGACCACTTGTACGGCCGACCGTACAGGCTCAACATTTATTACCATTATTTTTTGACAGATTGATTACAGTGTGCCACTTCTGTATCATTAGAATCAGGATGATGACACCGCTAAATGGATTTTTAAGTGTTTTTAAACATCAGTGTTACACCTTTCCAGTATCATCTAAAAAAGGAAAAAAAAAAAAAAAAAAAAAAAAAAAAAAAGGATGTGTATATCAGCCACTTTTTTAATCTAATTTTTGCTATTGTACATTCTATCCTCTACTTTTATTAATTGTGAATAGCAGCTTTTGGAGCTGTAATAATAATGATTGACTGGATAGTCATAATCATCTGCAGTAAAAAAATAACAATGAAGTCATAATGGCTTATCCAGCTGTTGCTTCACATTGACAGCCCTTACATAACATTAACTCCTACTGAGAGGCATCCACTTAAAGGGAACAAAGTGAGAGGGATATAAAGGCTGCCATATTTATTTCCTTTTAAACAATGAATATTGCCTGGCTGTCCTGCTGATCCTCTGACTAATACTTAATAGTCCATGAGACCATAAACAAGCATGCAGATGAAGTGTTTCTGACTGAAATCTGACTGGATTAGCTTCATGCTTATTTCTGGTGTTATTCAGATACTATTGCAGCCAAAGAGATCAGCAGCACTGCCAAGCAGCTGGTATTGCTTAAATGGAAGGTTCAGGGAGGGGGGAATAAAAATCCATATCCACTTACCTCGGGCTTCCTCCAGCCCGTGGCAGGCAGGAGGTGCCCTCGCCGCCGCTCCAGAGGCTCCCGGTCGTCTCCGGTGCCCGACCCGACCTGGCCAGGCCCGGCTGCCAGGTCGGGCTCTACAGCGCTCCTATCTGCGCCTCACAGGGGCGCGCTGACGTCATCGGACATCCTCCGGGCTGTACTGCGCAGGCGCAGTAGTTCTGCGCCTGCGCAGCCCAGAGGACGTCCGATGAAGTCAGCGCGCCCGCGTGGGACGCAGAAGAGCCCGTCGGAGCGCAGAAGAGCCCGACTTGGCAGCCGGCCTGGCAAGGTCGGGTCGGCCACCGGAGGCCACCGGGAGCGGTGGCGAGGGCACCTCCTGCCTGCCACAGGCTGGAGGAAGCCCCAGGTAAGTGGATATGGATTTTTATTTTTTTCCCCCTCCCTGAACCTTCCCTTTAACCACTTTTTCCACTGGTACAGTATATCTAAGTCATCTGTGGCACCCTCCAAGCCACACGTAGCTATACCATTTTAGCTTGCAGCCCTGATGTGCATGATCGGGTGCGCTTCAGAGCGCACCCCCCGGGCACTGTCAGCCGCAATACTAATTGGTGAAAGGGAACATGTTCCCTTGTAGCCAATTAGTGACCCCCCTGCAGATGAACGATCACCGCTGTAGCCAACAGCGGTGATCCTTCATCTCTCCCCCTCCGTGGTCAGATCGTTAAAAAACTGCCACTGCAAAGAGAATATCTCACCTTACCTGATTCCTGTGATCATGCTGCAGCTCCAGCCTCCATTCACCGCTCTTCCCTCAGCCCTGTGATGCTGAACATCCGGGTCCTGGCTTGATGACGTCATCAAACCGGGACCCGGTTGTTCGGTATCACACGACTAATTGCAGCGCAGTAAACGGAGGCTGGAGCTGCAGCATGATCACAGGAACCAGCTAAGATGAGATATTCTCTTTGCAGGGGCATTTTTTTTTTAACGATCTGGCCATGGAGGGGGCTAAGTGTTAAGGTGGGGGGGCACATCTGGCTTTCCATAACGGAGGGTGGGGGGCTAAATCTGAAGAAGGGGGTTGAAATGTTTATTGGGGCCCATCAGGGTAACGGGGTGGGGGATTTCAGCAAATACGGGGACACATCTGGCTATAATGGGGGGGGGGGTCTGATACTGGGCACACATCTGGCTATCTATCCTTGGGGGACATAATACTGGTGGCATGTCTTTTACCTACTGTAGCACTTTTTATTTTTTACTAGAATTGAAAAAACCTGAGAAAAATGCTATTTTTACGGTTTTCCCTCTTTTTCGCTAAAATGCGCAGAAAAAAAAAATCAGGACAAAATATCCCCCAATGAAAGTCTAGTTTATCCTGAAAAAAAAAAAAAAAACGATATCCAGATCATTTAGGTGTTGTGAGTAGGGATAAAGTTATGGCTGTTTAAATAGAGACAGAGCTACAATGCTAAAACTGCTCTGGCCCAGAAGGGGAAAACAAGGTCTGGATGTGAAGTGGTTAAAAGGAAAATATGGAAGCCTTGCTTTTGGTTTCCTTCAAAGGATACATTAGCAGTCAAAAGTTTTAAGAATTCTTCAGGACCCCTCTGTTCTCCTCTAAAGGTCCTGCGAAGTTACTTACTGATCGACTAGGTTCGGTGACTAGTGCGCAGGCGTTGTCCCGGCAGAGCATGTCGCTGCCCGTGCACATGTGGTAGAGAGCAAAACATCCCGACTGTGTAGTGCGCGTGTGCAGAGTGCTCTTGGCTATGAGGATGCAGTCAAGGACAAGCTCTGCCGGGACAACGCATTAGTCACCGACCAGGAAGTGAGTTTGTAGGACCTTTAGAAGAGAACGGAGGGGGGTGGAAGAGAAGGTGGGAGTGGTGGGTATGAGGCATGAGCATGCTAAGGTATCCTTTAACCACTTCTCTACCACAGGGTTTTTCCCCTAAAAACCACAGCAATTTTAACATTTCAGGGAGGCAAGGGTTAATGGGCTTATTGGGGGATATAATTTATTGAAAAAAGAAAAAAACTCACTGATGCTGATCACTCACTAATGCTGTGTTAGTTATCTGAGATCCTCTCACGAGTGATCTCAGTAACTGTAACAGCATAGTGACTGATGCAATGTTTACACACATTCTGAATTAATGAGCACTGTCATTGGCTTTGGCAGTGCTTATTCAAACATGTAAGCACTTTGATTGGCTGACCAGCGGGTGCCGAACGCGACCGCGCATCCGCGTGCACGCGATCGCGCACGCTCACAGCGGGAAAACAAACAGGAGATGCCTATCCACGCCCCTGTGACCCAGATGAATTTTAAAGGGGCGTAGATAAGCATGGCAAAGGTTGCTAAGTGGTTAAAGAGGGACTGTACTGAAATATAGTAGAATGCAGTAAATTATTTGTGATACCCACTTTTACGTTAAAAATCCTGTTTTCAGCACCAAATACACTTCCTATAGCTATATATTGCTGTGTATCGGTATGTAGCCAACCCTCCCACTGAGGCTACGGGTGCATATACACATCCAATTCTGATTGGCCAATCACTGGCCAGTTTTACCCCCTCCATGTAGTATGAGGGCCAACAGATTTTGAACACGCTAAACAGACTGAGTAGGTAAGCTCTCATACTAAATGGAAGTGGTAAAATCACCCAATGACTTTTTTTTTGCATTAGCGCTTTGGAAGTGTAGACACAAGCTTTCTACTCCATAGATGCCTCACAGAAAGGAGTTGCTGAATGCATTCTATGTCCTCTAAATAGAGCCGTGTGCTCAGCTCATCCCTCACGCCTGTCACTATAGTGAAAGCATATTACCGGAGGCACTGCTGTCATTGCGGAACACCTCTGGCTAGGTACCGCTTACACACATTCGCCTGAGTGACAGGCAAGCACACTTCCTCACTTATGCTAAATCCCGCCATGCATTACAACTGTCTCTGCAGCAACCTTCAGCTCTGCACATGTGTCATCTCCCTCTAACATCCACTGCTCCCTAAATCCCCCACTAGTACAGTGAAATGATGGCGCTTTACATATAAATGAGACCTATTAGCATGGAAAAAATCAATCTTGTGTCACAGAAAGTGCATACAAATAAGCACACAGGCATGCCGTTACACAATGTGTGTGGACTGCAATGTAAGCGCGTATGAAAAGGCTGACAGGAGAAATCAAAATCAAGGAAACGCTGAATTTAAAAAGAGGAACTTTAACCAAGAATTGAACTTCATTAAAATCTGTAGCTGATACCCCCTTTCC
Source organism: Hyperolius riggenbachi (assembly GCF_040937935.1). NCBI lineage: Eukaryota > Metazoa > Chordata > Amphibia > Anura > Hyperoliidae > Hyperolius > Hyperolius riggenbachi. Next base: position 74,465,857 of record NC_090648.1, read on the forward strand.
AATGAGAAATCTTTACCTTTTCTCGAATGGATCATCAGGGGGCTCTGTATGGCTGATATTGTGGTGAAACCCCTCCCACAGTGTGATGTCATGACCAAGGTCCAAACAGTTTGCTGCCCGTGTACCCCATTGCATTGTGGGAAATAACAGCAATATTTCCCTCTATGCATAGAAGTCTCAGTAACAAACATTCCGTACAGAACTGGAGGTCACCACCAGTGATACATTTTGGAAAGTAAAAGAGGGAAAAAAAAAAAAAAAAAGATTTAACAAATGGGCAAACATTGACCAAATAATCTATAAATTAATATTGTAAACAATATTATGTTATTTTCCCTACAGTTCCTCTTTAAGGACATAGTTACATAGTTATTTGGGTTGAAAAAAGAAATACGTCCATAGAGTTCAACCAGAGAACAAAGTAAAACACCAGGACAGCAAATTAGAGACCGCATCAAGATCAATCTACATCTTCACCACAATCTTAAAAGAGAAAGCATCACAAAATAATAAAAAAATAAAAACTTCTAAGGAAGCCTGGCATTTTTTGATTCCCAGGCTGCATGCTAGTTTTCCAGCCGATGACATCACTCAGTACAGAAGAGCAGTTCGCTTTATAACCACAGAGCGGAATGCAAACTTACAGGGTGTCCAAGAATGCAGCTTCCGTTTGATGCTTTACGCACAGATACTTTGCTTCACGTCACTTTTCTTTCAGAGCCTTGCCTCCTACTGAGATGCTTAATTATGAAGCCATGACTGGAATGTAGCATAATTTCCACTACAATCTCTGAGCCTGCACCATGTAATATATATCTAAACGAACTTCCAAGTACTAAGACTGCACGTGCTGCATGAGGTGGCCGCTAACCCTCCAGGACGAGATATGATAACCTCCCATTGTCATGTGAAAGGAGATCATTAGGATGGCCAGAAGGCACATTTATATGAATGGGGAGAAGAAAGGAGGAGGATTCTACCTCTGGTGCTCCTCGGGAGAACACATTAGCCATTCGACAAAGCTTCCAGACACGTGCAATCTGTACCTCCTCCTCTACCTATCAATTATGGATGTCTGCTGATGCCTGGAGATGCCAGATCAGAGCGAATGGTATTAAACTCTATAGTTTAACTCTTAAGGTGCCGCATACATCACTCGATTTGGGGACCTTTCAATCGAATCATTTTATCGGGTTGGAGGAGAACCGCAACAGGGCCATCCGATCAATCCTTTGATTGCTTTCGGCCAGAAAGTCATCAAAAAGGTTGATCGGGAATGCTGGTTGCAAGGGCTTAATCAGGTGCACAGCGATGACAGCGTTAAATGTTCTGAGGACCGACGGACCGACAGACGGTCCAACCCCAACCCCCCCCCAAGTGTATATGTGTCCAACCCCCATGCCCGTTTGCAGTGTTGAGGGATCAGGGCCGGACCAAGGCAGAGGCGAGAGAGGCTCCAGCCTCAGGTCGCAGTGTAGGAGGGGGCGCACAACTCACTCAGCTATCATTCCCCTATTGTGTTTGAAGCAGAGAGAAATAAGGAAAAGGGGATACATGGCAGTGACAGCAAGCCAGATACCTAGAGATTAAAAAGTGTTGGGGAGGGGGGGGGGGGTTGGTGGCCCTGGGGCACCTCGTAGTCTAATAGCAATCAGTGTGTGATGGCTGGGGTGGGAGGGATGTAGTGGCGCACCTTGGTGTCTCAGCCTTGGGTGCTGGAGGACCTTGTGCCGGCTTTGGAAGGGCTCATCTGTCACACAGGCGGGAATTCCAGCCTCCTCCGGTGTCACAGTGAGCGCCTGTACCACGAGACACTGACCCAATTTGTGGCATCACTATATGTGTTGCACGCTAAACAGGAGAAAGGGATGTGTGCTCTGACAAGTCATCACCTGACCAGAATATGCAGGATCTGAAGCTACCTCCCTGCTATTCCTGCAGGAGTTGGCCCATGCAAAATGCTTTGCATCTCAACAGGGGTGCTTCCAAGAAATGGAGGACAGTGCAGACACACCCACAAAGCATCCACTGCCCGGGTGTGCAGCAACTGCCCCGGAAGGGGGGGGGGAGAAAGGGGGGGGGGGGGGGAAGAACATGGCTAGTAACCCCCCCCCCCCCCGACGACTTCCGGGGGGGGGGGGCAGGGATAGACCACCCATGCTGCCATGCTTTTAACTCTGCACATGGGCATGAGGAGGTTTGGGAGCCACAGGGGGAGGGGTTGAGGTGGCAGCAGAACAATTTCCAATAGATTTCATACGGAAATCTATTGGAAATCATTGTGCAGTGTATGGGCAGGCAACATATCGTTCTCTGATCAGATTTGATTCTAATCGTTGATCTGGCCATCCATACAGTTAAGATGTTCTGGTGCTCTTTGCCACTGGGGATCCATATTGGATGTACTCCCTGCTGTGGCTCTTGTTATATCACTGCATCTGAGACATTCACAAAATTACAACTCCCTTCCTCCTAGGAAGTGCCGGACTCACGGTCAACCCCTTCATCAAACAAATTTTTGGTTCAGAAAAATGTGATGTTTATAAACAAGAGAATATTTCACTATTCCATTCCAGGAAGAGGAAACGAGTGATCCTACTGTGTACAATCATTCAGCTAACCTAAGACAGAAACGTGCCTTCCCACTGTGTACAAGTCATTCAGCTAAATCCTAAAGACAGATATGACAAATACTCATCCAGTGGGAAACAAACTTGCAAATTCCACATCAACAGATCGTTTTTAGACTTCAGGCTCAAGACGGAACATGTTTTTACCACCATCTCATATCGATCCCTTTAGAATCAGCGTGAGTATTTAGACCATGAGCTACTAAACCATTCCAAGTGTTCTTGCAGGACACACCATTTATCACTGGTTGATCAGCGGTCCACTAAAAAGGGACACAGGTGGGCTTGCCTGACCTATCAACATTAGCATTACACACCTACCAAAATGTTCAGCTTCTTGCTATAGGGGAGCATATTGTAAGCTAATACATGCCAGCACTCCTTTCATTACAATTTAATGTTAAAAATGCAGTTGGGGTGCCCATTATTCAGACTTTGGGCAAGTAAGGCTGCTGTTGCCCAATATGGCTGATAACAGGTGCCTAACGTGAGCCTTGCTCCTTTATATTCTCATTATACACTTGAATATCTCCTGAGAACAGCAGATCAGGCCACACGATGACCACATCGGCCAGTCTATGCGATTCTCGGGCGACTTTTACTAGGTCTACTGCACAGAACTTCATCTGGGGTGTGCTGAATGAACATACCCGATAGGTTTGCCTGTGAGTTGCATTGAGGGGCGGATATCTGCATGCACGATCAGTTAAGCAGTTTTCTTCATATAAACAGACTGTAAGCTCTGCAGCACAAGAACAGCATGCACACAGTAAATGCTGCAGTATGATCACACGCTGTACGGCAACCCTGGACAATGTAGCTGGGAACAGACGTACACATTCTGCTCAGACACCCCGGGCAACTTCTAGCTGATCGAGGAACTGCAGAGAAGATGCTGGAGGTGCCGCTTAGTGTAAACAGGTCTACAGGCAGAAAACAGCGAAAGCAGGAGGACAAGAGAAATGATCCAGCTGCAGCAGGATGCTTACCAGCGACAACACACATCCTAATCCGCTGCTGCCAGCATGCTGCTCTGTTCCTCCCTATGCATCTTACTAGACCCACTCAGCAGGGCTTCCCAGTGTTTAGCCTTTTGTCTGGGAAAAGCAGAATAGATAGAGCTGCCAGAGGCAGAAGGTCCTACCTTGCAAGGAGAAAGGGGTGAGATGTCAGGGCTCTGGCTGCATCAGTAACTGAGCCTGTCTCCCGGAGAAAGCCAACTGTCAGGGAATCCTTTGTTGACTGTTATCTGTGCTGTGAGTGTGCGTGTGGCATCTCCTTATAGGGGAGAGACGGTAAGCAGCGGCTGCTTAGTGCTAGGAGGTGCGTGAGGGGTATAGCTTATTAAAATCCATTCACTCCTAGGAGAGGGGCCTGAGATTTAATTAGAGGAGGTGATGTGTATTAGGAGGCGTCACACAGAGGGGATACACCAAGCTGCAGGATGAGTGAGAGAAAGGGGTTACATGGGGCTAGGGGAGGAGTGATGCGGACAGGTTGTATGGAGTAATAGGCGGAGTTGAAGGGTGAGCATAAATAGGAGAACCATGGCAAAAAAATAAATAAAAGTGAACCTGTCACATCCCAAATAGGGATTAAAGTAAAAATAATTCTAAAGTGCTAATATTTGAGTTATGTCCTGAATCAATGTGCAATCATCTAAGGTTCACCTGGCTCCCCTGGGGCATACTATACAAGAGGAAATTGACATTTCAGAATTGGAGCTATGCACCATCCCTAACTGCTTTACAGCCCTATGCTGATGCCTCTAGTGGCCACTTAGACTGTGGCATCTGGATGTTTTACTGCTGAAGCAAGGAATGGCTGTAACATTGGCAGGACTTATGCTAATACAGATTCTACATTTCAATAGGTCTTGTGATCGCTTTGGGAGATGACCTAGTGTAGCTACAAGTGTCCCATAATGGTGTTTATCAATCCTCCGTACCAGAATGGTTTGGTGCCACCCACACTTATCCCCTGCTTAGCATTACCCCAGTTCTATAGAACAGCACAGGCCACCCAACTGTAGCCAAACATTGTACCTGTAGGACTGTGGTTCCTAAAAGCATTGCCCGACATAATCATCAATGATCAGTTCTAGGAAACGAATATTCAGCTGCTGGACACAGTATCACCTGTAGGTTATGCAGAATGCACTTAGAAAACCATAAACTATGTCTGATATTTGGAGGTCACTCTGTATTGCTATCTGCCTGTTCATATTATGTACACATCGGAATTTACCCATCATTTATTAATGCTGACACGTCACAGATGTGTGCCTGTTAGTACAATTTCCATGTCATTGGAATTTGACTACAGCACTTTTTTTTTTTATTGTAATGAAGTACATGCTCCCACTCACAAACAGTTTTTGCTGCAATGTGCTCCATATTCTATTTAGTCTATTAGCTGCTCAAAAGGAATTCTCATACTGTGGTATAAAGACTATTTCAGAGGCATCCAATATGATAAAACTCTTAGTGCCCGTTTCCACTAGACATGTTGCAATGCGGAAACCGATCACATCGTAAGGAAACTGCAACCAATTCGCGTCAATGGAGTAGTTTCCATTGACGTAAATTTACCTACGCGATCCGGCGAGACGCGACGCGGGGGAAATTATGGATAGCATGCTGCAATTTCCCGCAGCACGTATCCGTTCCCCATAGCCGCCGACGGGAAGCCACATGACGCCACATCTGGCTGTCCAGAAGACAACCGGAAGTACTTGCAGAGTGATGCAAGGCGATGCGGCGATCGGCTCGCATCCTATTCGCCAGTGGAAATGGGCCCTTAGGGCCCCATTCACATTAGAAGAGTTTTTCTAAGCGTTTTGCGATTGATTAGCGGTTTTTAAAAGCACTCCCATTCACTTTCATTAAAATTGCGGAAAAATCGCTGCAATTTTCGCGTACGCGATTGTGAAATCGCAGCGATTTTAATGAAAGTGAATGGGAGAAATTTTAAAAACGCTAGTCGCAAAACGCTCAGAAAAGCGCTTCTAGTGTGAATGGGCCCTTGAAGTGTACCTGAGATGAAAGACATCTCAGGTACCACACTTACCTGGGGCTTCCTTAAGCCCCCATGAGGCTACTCCGTAGTAACGGCAGTAGTACTGCCCAAGTGCAGAACGTTCCCAGCGCAGAAGTGTGACGGGAGAGCGTACCTGGCCGTGCAATGAAGCGCAACTTAGAAAGGCTACTGCGCCATACTACGAGGGACAGGAGCCACCGGGGGAGACAGCGAAGGACCGTGCGGCCTCAAGGGGGCTTAACCTCCCTGGCGGTAAGCCCGTGCTGAGCACTGGCTATGCCGCCGGAAGGCACCGCTCAGGCCCTGCTTGGCCGATTTGCATAATTTTTATTTTGCTACACTTTCCTAGCTGCATGTGCAATCCGATCGTCGCCGCTACCTGCCGATCCGCCGCTATCCATCACGCTGCAGCCGCCCCCCCCAGACCCCGTGCGCTGCCTGGCCAATCAGTACCAGGCAGCGATGTGGGGTGGATCGGAGTCCCCTTTGATGTCACGACGTCGGCGACGTCTTCCCGCCCGTCGCCATGACGACGGGGGAAGCCCTCCAGGAGATCCCGTTCTTTGAACGGGATCTCCTGTCGGAGGGGCTGGGGGGGATCATGTAGCGAGACCTAGTCTCGCTACATGAAAAAAAAAATGGCTTTGCTGCCCCCTGGCAGATTTTAGTAAACCGCCAGGAGGGTTAAGGAAGCCCTAGGTAAGTATAGAACCTGAGAGGCATTTCATCTCAGGTTCACTTCAAAAACCGTTTACAAAGTGTTAAGGTTCGTATACACGTCTGATAAAGATCGTTTGTTACGAACGATTTGTGACGTTTACACAATATTCAAATTAGACCGAAAAGATCGTTCGTAATGAACGATTGTGTACACACGTGAACGATATAAGTATAAAGTACTGAACGACGAACGATAAAAAAAATGCGTGCGCAAACGGAAGTGACGTTATGACAGGCAAAAAGAACATGCGTACTACTCCACAGATAATCATTATCGGACGATCTTTGTACACACTGCAACGATTGAACGATTTTCTTTCGAAAAAATCCACCGGGTTGGATCGGTCGGATTGAACGATAACGGTCGTTATCGTCCAAAAAAACGATCGTTGGAAAATTTGTAACGCACGATTATTGGTCCGATTGTCGTTATCGTTCGTTTTCGAACTATCGTTATTGTACGTGTGTACTCAGCTTTAGTCTTTCCTCTCCTGCAGAAAAAGGCAGCAATAACTGGTAATGTAAATTTTAATACATATTAAAAAGGACAATGCGTTTCTTGGGACATTGTCCGCTTCTTTGGGTCGGTATAACAATAGTGCCTGTTAGCTTAGGCAAGTAGGAGTGGCGAGTGGGCGCCCTCAGAGGTATATTTATAAAGCCCTAGTAAAATTGACGTGTTCAGAAAGCACACACGTGCTACTGGAAATATGAAATGGTATTGGAGGAATTTAGCCGTAGATTTTCGTATTAACAGTTTTGCTGTCCCTGTACCCCCCACCCCCACTACACGCACACATACACTCACCCTAACCTGAGTGGTGGGGATGCAGAAGAATACCAAAATGACAGGTAATGAATGAATACAATTTATTTTTCATTTCATGAAATTCAAACTCAAGTTTACTTGTAATAACTATATGGGCCCTTTTCCACTTGCGGCGTTTGCGATGCTGAATCGTAAAATCACAAATCACTAGCGATTTTTAAATCGATAGGGTTTGCTAAATAACATAGGAATCGTGGTAGGTATTTTCCATGACCGCAATTCGATTTTTATTAAAGCGTGATCACGCCTCAGAGTGATTTTGCTATGCAGTGCACTGCATAGCAAAATCGCAACCGCCGATAAAAATTAGCAACTTGCTGAATCGCACTTGCTAGCATTAAGCCCAATCGCTAGCAATTGCTAGTGGAAAAGGGCCATGTGTGTGCATGTGTGTATACACACACACACACACACACACACACACACACACACACACACACACACACACACACACACACACACACACACACACACACACACACACACACACACACACACACACACACACACACACACACACACACACACACACACACACACACACACACACACACACACACACACACACACACACACACACACACACGTGTTTGTTTATAAAATTTGAATGTAAAACCACAGAAGAAGGTGTGGAAAGAATTTATAGACCGAGTTTACTGCCGATAATTGTAGGTGTCTGGAGGCCTAAAAATAGTTTTGGTTTTTTTTTGTAGAGATACACGCAAGTTTCATAAAATGGGTGCTGAGGTGCACCTTTTCAAAATTCCATGGTAACCAGGATGCTGCAGCTCTGCTAGATACCGTCTCTCCTCCTTCACTGTGTCTCAGATTTTATACATGCCTCAGAGATCAGAGCAGAGGAACTCCTACATACCATGAAACAAGGAGGGGGGTAAAAAACCGTCTGTCTTATGGTGGCCATACCTGGTACAATAAAACCGTTTGATTATCCCGTTTATTCGATGTAAATGATTGAATGAAATGAAAGTTGAAAAAAACATTTTTTTTTATCAAGAAATTTGAACGATTATCCTGTTTTTTCGAGAAAAATCAGATCAGACATGCTGGAAAATCTTTATATTCGATCTAACGGAATAATCGAACTAAATTATCTAATGGAAAAAAAAGGAAAAATTGTACCACGTATGGCCACCTTTAGGTGCGAGGAATCATTCCCTGTTGGAGGGGAAGCTTTAAGGCCTGGTGCACACCAAAAACCGCTAGCAGATCCGCAAAATGCTAGCAGATTTTGAAACGCTTTTTCTTATTTTTCTATGGCGTTTTGCTACCGTTTTGCGGATTGCTGCAGCGGATTTCAGTATAGTGCATTTCAGATATTGTTACAGTAAAGCTGTTACTGAACAGCTTCTGTAACAAAAACGCCGGCAAAACCGCTCTGAACAGGCGTTTTTCAGAGCGGTTTGCGTTTTTCCTATACTTAACATTGAGGCAGAAACGCATCCGAAATCCAAAAAATGCCTCACCCCGGGAGTATGCGTTTCTGCAAAACGTCTCCTGCTCTGGTGTGCACCACCCCATTGAGATACATTGACCAAGCGTATCCGCAGCCGCAAGCGGCTGCAGAAACGCTGAAAAAGCCGCTCGGTGTGCACCAGCCCTAAAAGGACATTTTCCTAGAGGAAAATGAGCTATACATTGTCTCCCATGTTGCTCCGTCCAACTGGCAAAAAAAGTTTGCAGCGAGCAGCATTTTTGTATAAATCCTTTTCAGGGACTATCTTTATAAAGAATAAAGGCCATGCTGAGGATCCCCCATGAGGATTATGAACTAGTCCAAAACCTGTCAGATTTCTACTACCTACTGTAAGTGACAGCAACATAGTAGAAAAGATCATTTTACTCTAGGAGAAACATACTGCTTATTTATATGTATTTACATGTATTTTAAAATTTTACATTTTTTTCCAATAGTGGTCTTTTAATTATAGTTGGGGCAATATTAATGGGAACTATAATTCTGGGGGCACTCACAGAGGCATTATAATGGATAACACCCTAATGGAGCACTGTAAAACAGGGTGCACGAAGGGCAGCACTATAGTGCAGGGCAATATAATGATGGGAAACAATCAGAAGGCACTACAATATGGTGGGGTACACTATAATGCAGGGCATAAATGGGTGTTTAAGGCCTGGGCCCATATGCAATTAACTTGTTCTTCTGAGTCCAGAGGAACCAATTTGAGGACAGCAGGGAAGTTCAGAAGCAGCTTTGCTGCCCTCAGAGTTTGAAACTCGTGGCAGCAGCCGGAGTCATTTTATAGGAAATATGAGGTCTTGCTTTCAAAAATACAAACAGTTGTGTTGATCATTTACATGAAATGTACAGACCTATAAAGGGTATACAAATCAGGAGTCATTTATACATGCCTGCTTCGAGCATCTGAGTAAGACAAGACTGAAGCCAAGATACAATGTATCTGTACAATAGTCAGGCTAAGGCTCCCTGCAGTGTGCAGGGAGCCAAAAGGATTTATTTCTTTTATGACAGCAGTATGACAGCCTCTGTATGCCTTTCACTTCACGTTCCCTTTAAATGCCTAGCTGACATTAGGATGTGAACGTAAAGAAATGCAGTGAGACAGAGAATCAATAGGGGGAGGCAGAGGCCTATCCGTCCGCTGTACAGAAGGCACTGATTCCCACAGATAAAGCCCTAGGAGTCTGCACTTTGAAGCTTGTGTGTGAGGAGACCAGGCTTCCAAATGATCGGTTTGCTCTTCAGCTAATTGAATCCCCAGCGTTCACATCTAGGCTTCTGCATTTACAATCGGGTTTCATCCTCAAATGTTGAGTGATAAGAGAGCTGCTATGTGGGGTTGACAGGAGTTAGAAAACTGGATTCTGGCAGCAGCAAAGAAAATAACACAGCTGATCTGATAGATTCACTTTAAAATGCTAGGTATTTTATCCATGTACTATTACCACCTGTAATTTTACTTTATAATAACTATCTTTCAATAACGACTGTAGATAGAAGCTAAAATGTTAAATGGTGCTTTTAGTGGAGAACTAGCAAGTAACAATGTAATTTTACCTTCTAAAAACAAAGTATTTGCGATCAGCTGTGAGTGAGCAACTGAATTCCCATGATGCATCACTCCTGAGTAACCAAATCATTGCTTTATGCCCCTGAAAGCCACGCACATATCCAGAAACACTGGAGTATAGGGAGTACTCTATTTTGGTCTCTTTTAGGGCTCAGCCACACTATAAGTGCTTTTCTGGGTGCTTGCGACTGATTAGCTCTTTAAAAACTGGGCCCATTCACTTTCATTAAAAATAAATAAATAAATAAATAAAAAAACATAAAAATGGACACAATTTTTTGCATAAGTGATCATGGCGATTTTTACGCAATTTTAATGAAAGTGAATGGGATAGATTTTTAAAAGGCGCTTAGAAAGCGCTAATCATTCGCAAAGCACTCAGAAAAGCGATTATAGTGTGGCAGAGACCTTAGTCCTTTATACTTTCTTAGTGGTTCTGAGTCACCCTGAGCTGCCTGGCTATTCCTTAGTACTGGTCCAGGCCTTATCCCACAGAACAGTCTTTCTCAGCCAGGGTTCCATGAGGCATACGAGCGAGAACGGCGCCGGTAGACTTGGGCGCAGGATCCAGCGGTATACGGCTGATCCTGCTGCCGCACAAGTCCGGACCGTGTTAATTACTATTCCCCCTCCAGGCCGCCATGGATAGAGGGGGAATGAAATAATTCGGCTTCCAGCAATTGCTGGAAGCCGAATTATTGTTTTAAAAGCAACTTTAGCTCCGTCTCCTGACGTCGCTGAAGTTACTCCCTGTGTCTGCTATAGCCGTAGTTCCTAATTACGGCCTATGGTGGGGCCGGCTGCGCCCAAGTCTCCAGCACTGGATGTAGTGTGTCCGTTTCATGAGGGCTTTGTGGGGGTTCCTCAGAATTTTACCCCATTGAGGGGAGCAGCCTCAGATGACAGATTGAAAAAGTTTTAGGCCTCTTGCTCACTACATGCCTCAAAATTGTGTCCCTGGCGTCTCAATGTCCTCATTCTAGCTTTTCTAATTGTTTATCACTGATGCAATGGCCACAGGATTGTTCTGATACATTACACTGATGAGGAATAAAATGAGGCATGTGGGATGCCAGAACAAAGGATGTCTGTACAGCAGATGAAGAGGAAAGAGAGAAGCCGAACACCAGCCATTATAATGGGAAGTGCAATAATGGAAGTCATGAAGTGAGCATCCTGTAAAGGAGAAACATGGAATGGGGACTATTACAATAATAAAGTGTATAAACTCACCCACTTATAGTGGCCACTCCTAATATAAAATAAATATTCTGTCCCTTCACTAAGGTGAAAATGAGATGGTTCACCAGCACTTATTGATACTTACCTGGGGCTTCCTCCAGCCCCATGAGCACCATGGCTTCCCTCGCAGTACTCTTCAGCCCTTCCATTATGCCACTATGACTCCCGGTAATACCGGCTGTCGCAGCCTTCTGCGCATGCGCGGCTTGGCCGTGTGCCGCCCGTCATGGTGCCGTCCCCTGGAGTGTTCTGCGCCTGCGCAGTAGTAACCTGTCCCCTGGAGCAGAACGCTCCAGATGACAGATGTGCAGCTGGGGTGCGCAGGGGTGCGCAGGGGTGAGCATGCGCAGAAGCCCACAACCGCCAGATTAGTGGGAGTCGTAGAGCCAGAATGGAGGGGGCAAGGAGGACAGCGAGGGAAGCCACGGAGCTCATGGGGCTGGAGGAAGCCCCAGGTAACTATAAATAAGCGCCAGTGTACCATCTCTGGTACACTTTAATGCAGTGGTTCCTTGAGATCTGAAAATTATTTGAAAGGATTCCTCCACGGTAGAAGGGTTGAGAAAGGCTGCCATAGAGCCATATCAATCCAAAACATGCACTGATGGGGCCTAGAAAGCCCAAAACAGGATGTACGCATGTTGCATCTATGTGGCTGTGTAAAACTTAGAGACTAACAAAATTTTGAGCTTTATTTCTTCTATCCTATAAGTTCCTATACCTGTTCTAATGTGGTCTGTCTTACTGCAGCCTTTCCTAGTTGCACAGTGGCTGTGTTATCTCTCTGTTATATGATTTAATCTTCTCTCCTCTGTCGGCTCTGTCGGGCTGAGGCAGTCAGACTGGAATGTGCATCTCTGCTTGTGATTGGATAGAAGCTATACACACCCTCTCCAGGCCCCCTGCACACTCTGTATGACACACACTGAGCTCCTCTCAGCCTATCACTTACTATGTCTTTTGTTTGTAAACACTGCATAAAAATGGCAATTACAAGCCAGGATTGCAGCAGGGAGTGGCAGAAACAGCACAGAGGGGCTCAGGAGAACATAATGAATAGAATGGTATGCTTTCTATTGTAAGAATTTTACAGTACAGATTCTCTTTAATAACTGTAGGCTCACTATACACTAGTGGATCTGGAAGGCACCAGGCGTGCACCAATGTGCACCTGACCGAGCCCTTTCCAGTAACATCTTCCCAGCATGATGGATTGATCGTTTCAAATGACTGGAAATAGATTACACTTTGGGGCCTCAATGTCTGCCAAATTGGATCATTATCAAATCTACAGGATATCAATGCCTCAAATTGATCGGATCTGCTTTTAGAGATCAGTTTGCCAATAATGCACCTGTGAACTGGGCCTTAGAGCTGCTATAACTGCAAGGTAAAAGTGCTCATACATCACTTGACTTGGCGGCCGATCGAGCATCCGATTCAATCATTATCGGATTGGGTGCAAATCTGTGCAGCCACAAGCATGCCCAATCGACAATTTGATCAATTTCGGCCTGAAACCATCCGACGTGTTGCAAGATGTTGGGCCGAAGTGGTCGATCAGGTGTGCGATGGTAATGGTGTGTGATACCCGAACAAACAAAAAACCCAGCACCGTTTCTCCTAATGTGCATGTGCCCCGCCCTTGCATTTAAAGAGACACTGAAGCGGAAAAAAAAAATGATATAATTAATTGGTTGTGTACTATAAATAATTACTAGAAGATTAGCAGCAAAGCATTTTCAGGTATATAGTGTTTTTTCTAACATTGCATCATTCTATAATATGTGCAGATTACACAACACTCCTAATTCAAAATGATTCTTTCAGAGCAGTCTGAACTAATGACCTCTCCTCTAGCAGAGGAAAAGTAAATAGTTAAATAACAGTTGAGATAATAAAAGTCAGAAAACAGCCCTCGACTTTGAAAGTCATAGAGCTTAATGGCTTTTTTTTGTATAGAGATGACAACTGGAGTTTCTTAACTCTTCCTGTACTGGAAACAATTAGACTGATGTATCTGATCTTGATGTTTTATTTCTTAGCTGTACTACACATACAAATCATAATATCATAATTTGTTTTTCGCTTCAGTGTCTCTTTAACCCATTCAGGTTCCGCCGTTTTCACTTGAGAAATGTTCACCTCCCATTCATTAGCCTATAACTTTATCAGTACTTATCACAATGAACTGATCTATCTTGTTTTTTCAGCCACCAATTAGGCTTTCTTTGGGGGGTACATTTTGCTAAGAGCCACTTTACTGTAAATGCATTTTAACAGGAAGAATAAGAAAAAAAAGGAAAAAATCATTTCTTAGTTTTCAGCCATTATAGTTTTAAAATAATACATGCCTCCATAATTAAAACTCACGTTTTGGATTTGCCCATATGTCCCGGTTATTACACCGTTAAAATTATGTCCCTATCACAATGTATGGTGACAATATTTTATTTGGAAATAAAGGTGCATTTTTTCCGTTTTGCAGCCATCACTATTAACAAGTTTAAAATAAAAAAAAAAATAGAAATATTTCATCTTTACATTGATATTTAAAGAGCAACTGTTAGCTCTAAAATGCCCCCTCAAAAAAACACATATGTAAGTAGATAAATACATGCTCTACTTACATGACAGATGTATCGTAGTGTCCACGTTTTGATTTCTGTTATTTTCATGTTTATATATTAGAAGGCTCCTGTTGCTGGCAGGGGCCATCTTGTGTCCGGCTAGATCTTCATTCCCCCCCCCCCCCCCGCATCCCCCTCCTCCCCGCACTGACTGAGCACAGCGGGGAGGAATAAATGCAGCAGCCACACACAGACTCACCTAATAATAGATCCAAGCGCTGTCGTTCCCATCTATTCTCTGCACTAGTGCAGAGTGTAGGATACTGCAGCGCCTGGAACCATTATTCCGCGAGTCTGTGTGTGTGCACCACCTTTATCCTTCCCCAAAGCTCAGTGCGGGGAAAAAGGAGAATGCGGCGGCGGCGGGCGGCAGAACGGCGGGGGGGGGGGGGGGCGGACATGCCACTGGAGGAGGGAGGCAGAGGACAGTGACAGGAGATAGCCTCTGGCCCCCCTCCGTGCGCTCTAACACCAGCGGCGACCAGGCAGACAAGGGGAGACCAGGCGGCCAATCGCAGTGGAGAGATGAGTGACAGAGGCATCAGCCAATCAGGCTGATTCAGCATGCCTGTCACTTCTCTCTGTGGCTTGCGTACACTTTTAGAACCTGGGGCATGAGGAGAGAAATCTACAAAAGTAAGAATGATTTGAAACTTTTACATTGCCTGGTTAGCATCCTTTCTACTGCTCTATTAGCATGCAGTAGAAAACTTATTGTGTATTTTCTGCCTAACAGTTACTCTTTAAAAAGTTTAGACCCTTAGGTAAATATTTACATTTTTATATTGTAATGTTTTTTTTTTTTATATTAAAACATTTTATTTGGGTATTTTTGGGAGGGTGGGATGTAAAGTATAGTTTTATAATGTAATTGTGTGTTATGTTTAACTTTTTTTTAATTTTAGTTGTAGTTTTACTTTTTGGCCACAAGATGGCGGCCATGAGTTTACATGACATCACTCTAAGCGTAACTCACGCTTAGAGTGACTCATCGGGAAGGGAACGGCCAGAAAAGGCGCAGCTTCCGAGAGAAGCTGTCGCTTTTTCAGCGGGGGAGAGGAATCAGTGATCGGGCACCATAGCCCGATACATTGATTCCTTGGCTACCAAATCCGCGGCCGGGAGTGCGAGTGCGCGGTAGCGCGCATGGTTCCTGGACGTAGTTTCTACGTCCAGGAACCAAAATAGGTTAAAGTGGACCTGAACTCTTGCACAGGACAAGAAGGAAAAACAGAGGGAAATGCACCCTGTATGTATTTAGCCTGTGTAATTCCCCCTCGTTTGTGTCTGATCACAGGTTGCAATTTGATCTCTCCCCTGTGTCACATGAATGCCAATGGCAGATTAGCAGATAAGCCCATTTGAAAGCACAGGGTGTTAATATTATGTCTGCTTCCCTGAATCAGGAAGTAGACACACTGCTGATTTATTGCAGGATATGTAGCAGCTGTAACAAAGAAAGTGTTTTTGTTTTAAGGTTATGATGCTGTTGCGCATCTTTTAGAGCCGAGAGGACGTTCTGAGTTTAGGTCCACTTTAATACTTTACCTGTCTACAGTCTCCCGCCGTGGTCCCCCGGCATCTGCCGCATTGCTGCTGGGCAAAAAGCATGCTGCCATAAAGCATGCAGCATGCATACAGAAAGCACGCGGCGTGAGTGATGTCACATGCATCACGTGCTTGATGTTCGAAGCCTGCCCGCAATACGGATGATGAATGGGGACAACGGCGGGAGACAGCGGACAGGTAAAGTATTAAATGCACAGACGGGAGAAGGGGCACATTAACATTGGGGGGGGGGGGGGGGGGGGACTGAGGTGGCTTCACAAGGCCCGATCCCCTAGAGAATCGGACTGATGGTGTATGGGCAGGCAACAGATCTCTCTCTGATCCAATCTCTCTTGGTCGATCTGTTCATACATAGTCGGTGTATAGGCACCTTAAAGGAAAACTTAAGTCAGGGAAAAAAAAATGACATTTACTCACCCGGGGCATCCCTCAGCCCCCTGAAGCTGGATCGTGCCCTCGCAGCCCCGCTCCGATCGTCCTGTCCCCGCCAGCGGCTACTTCCGGGTTCGGCGACAGCCGCCGACAGGCTGGGAACGCGGCTGATTTTCCGCGTTCCCAGCCGCTATATCACCCCTATATCACGCTATAGCAGCATAGAGGGTGATATAGCGGCTGGGAACGCGGAAAATCAGCCGCGTTCCCAGCCTGTCGGCGGCTGTCGCCGAACCCGGAAGTAGCCGCTGGCGGGGACAGGACGATCGGAGCGGGGCTGCGAGGGCACCATCCAGCTTCAGGGGGCTGAGGGATGCCCCGGGTGAGTAAATGTCATTTTTTTTTCCCTGACTTAAGTTTTCCTTTAATTGTCATTTGGAGCCCTGGATACTCAACCCTAAGGCATTGTTCACATTATAGATCGCCAGCGCTGAGCAATTTATTGAGCTTGTTTCAAAGCGCTTTGAGCTCAGAAAAGCGCTTTTGTAAGTGCTTTTGCTGAGCGATTGAGGATTTTCACTTCCTGACGTGAGTCAGGAAGTGTACTCTGTGACCCAGAAATTAATAAATACAATGCATTTATTCTTAAAATCGATCGGGAAATCGATATGCAAACATTTTGCACTTTTCCTATACCTTCCATGGTACATGTAGCAGGTTTCCAATTAGCTGAAAATCGAAACGCTCATATGTGAACACTCTCATAGGAAATCACTGCACAAGCACTTTTAGGGCGATTTCGAAAATCACCAGTGCTTAAAAAAATCCATAAACGCTCATAGTGTGAGCAAGCCCTTACAGTGAGGGAAAAACAACAACCCAGCCTAGTTCTATGTAGGCTCGGGGCTATTCATACATTAGTTAGTGTCATCATGTTACACGTCACTTCAGGTATCCTTTCAAAACTTCTAGTATTCTTACTACAAACAAAGCTAAATACCCAGAGGGGTGGATCTGGCCTACTTTCCTGCCTGTAAGTTTCTATGCCAGCGGGACAGATGCTTTAGCATGCCTGTGTTACAATGAAAGGGTAAAACTCCTCTAAATAATAATAACTCAGCATGCTAGAACTGCTACTCATCATTATTACCGAGCTTTGAGGTATGAGTACCATCAGCCGTGCAGCTCACTAAACATTACAGGATTTTTCTCAGCTACATCCGATGATGAAAGGGATATTTACAACAGCATACGAATGTGGGGGCTGACTACAGCGTTTCTATAGAGAGTACAATTGGAAACTCCACAGAAAATTGATGCAGAGCAGAAATTATATTGTGAGCCTGTATGACAGAATCATCCACTACAGTTTTTAATAGCTTGTGGCAGTAGAAATAATGATTACTATAAATGTATATAGTGTTGGCATCTTCTGCAGCTCTTTACAAAGCCCATAGTCATAGAGCACAACTGAAGCAAGAGAGATACAGAGGATGGTATACTTATTTCCTTTAAAGCAATACCAGCTGCCTGGCTGCCCTGCTTATCCTCTGCTTCTAATATTTTCAGCCATAGACCCTGAACAGGCATGCAGAAGATCAGCTGTTTCTGACATGATTGTCAGATCTGACTAGATTAGCTGCATGCTTGTTTCTGGTGTGATTCAGACACTACCGCAGCCAAATACATCAGCAGGGCTGCCAGGCAGCTGGTATTGCTTAAAAGAAAATAAATATGGCAGCCTCCATATACTTCTCACTTCAGTTGTCATTTAATTGATCCTCAGTGGGGCTCAATCCCCTAATCTAGCCCCTTCCATAGTCTAATGCCCCTACTAGAACCTAAAGGTGTGTACACTCGTACAAAGGATGTCAACTGCAGGGATTGGGAGTTAATCTCCAAGGCAACAGTGTGGTGTGAGCTCTGTACAGACACATCGTGAGGCTACATTTCTGTCACTATGGAGGAGGGTTGATGGTGCAGCACATGAGGTAGAGGCTTCCAGAGGGAGGGCTAGTGAGGAGAACAATGAAAAGATGTAGTGGTTGGCACTCTCGCCTTGCAGCGCTGGGTCCCCGGTTCTATTCCCAGCTAAGGCACTCTATGCACAGAGTTTGTATGTTCACCCCATGTCTGTGTGGGGTTCTCCTCTGGGCACTCTGGTTTCCTCCTACATCCCTAAAATATACAGATAAGTTAACTGGCTTCCCCCTAAATTGGCCATAGACTATGATATAAGACTAGGGAGAGTTTTTACGTGGATTGATTTCTATGCAGAAAGAGAGAAAATTTGTTGGTACCCTTAGCAAAGTTGTACACACACACACACACACACACACATATATATACACACACACACACACACACACACACACACAATGTGGCATTTACTATGCAGCATAACTCTAAATATGCATTCCTAATCTATTTTATTTATTATTAAGTACTAGCTGGACGCCCGGCGTTGCCCGGGTATGCATTTGGCTAGTGTTGGCTCTGCCCACTTTTCCTAACCCTAACACCTAATTACTTAATGACCAAGTATGTGAGCTTTGCGGTCTTTGGCATCAATAATTTGCAATGAAATAAATTAATCTGATTGGATGTGGCTCCACCCCTTTTCTGAATTTAAACCCCAATCACCCAATGGCCAACTGTACCAGGTACAGGTGATTAACAGTGCAAGAATGGCAGCAATTAAATATTCCCCTTAAAAATCAATAGGTGGATTTTGATTGGCTTTTATAGGCTCCACCCACTTTTCTGAATATTAATCCCAACTCTGCAAAGTTTGAGAACCCTACCATTAACAGTGTAAGAATGGCTGCAGATTACATTTGCGCAATGAAATTTGTATTTTTCTCCACCCACTTATTTCCTAACATTGTTCAGGTATGCATTTGGCTGGTGTTGGCTCCGCCTACTATTTCTAACCCTAACACACAATTACTCAATAACCAAGTTTGTGAGCTTTGCGGTCTTTGGCATCAATAATTTGCATTGAGATTAAACAAATCTGATTGGCTGTTTGTGGCTCCACCCCTTTGTCTGAATTTGAACCCCAGTCACCCAATGACCAACTGTACCAGGTTTAAGGCTTGTGCCATTAACAGTGCAAGAATGGTAGCAATTACATATTCCCCTTGAAAATCAATAGGTGAATTTTGATTGGCTTTTGTAGGCTCCACTCACTTTTCTGAATATTAATCCCAGTCAGCCAGTGACCAATTGTGCAAAGTTTGAGAACCCTACTATTAAAAGTGTAAGAATTGCTGAAGTTTACATTTTCTCAGTGAAATTTGCATTTGTCTCCGCCTACTAATGACCCGGCATTGCCCGATTATGTATTTTGCAGGTGCTGGCTGCGCCCACTTTTCTTAACCCTAAGGGCTCTTTTCCACTATCGCGAATCTGCATGCGTCCAACGCATGCAGATTCGCACATGTAATGCAAGTGAATGGACCTGTTTCCACAGTAGCGTTTGCGTGGTGCGTTTTTATGAGCGGTGAAAAAACGCACAAAAGAGCCAACGAATTCGCCTGCTAGTGGAATGCATGCGAATCGCCGCTAATGTATTTAATAGGGAAATCGCATGCGTTTTACGCCTTATTTTACGCGATTACGCATAGGAACCAATGTAAATTAACACAGGCAGTGACATGGTTAAAAACGCACATAGCCTAACCTATGCGAAATCGCATGCGTAATCGCGTAAAATAACACGTAAAAAAAAACGCACCTGCATGCGATTTCTTCTGCGGTGGAATCCAGGCGATTCCGCACCGCTACAGTGGAAACGAGCCCTAACACACAATTAATCAATTACTCAATGACCAAGTTTGTGAGCTTTGCGGTCTTTGGCATCAATAACCTGCATTAAAATGAAACAAATCATATTGGTTGTTTGTGGCTCCACCCCCTTTTATAAATTTAAACCCCAGTCACCCAATGATCAACTGTACCAGGTTTGAGGCTTGTGCCATTAACAGTGCAAGAATGGCACCAATGAAATATTCCCCTGAAAAATCAATAGGTAATTTTTTATTGCCTTTTGTAGGCTCCACCCACTTTTCTGAATATGAATCCCAGTCACCCAGTAACCAACTGTGCAAAGTTTGAGAACCCTACCATTAACAGTGTAAGAATGGCTGCTGTTTACATTTTCCCAGTAAAATTTGTATTCGTCTCCGCCCACTTATGACCCGGTGTTGCCCTTTTATGTATTTGGCTGGTGTTGGCTATGCCCACTTTCCTAACCCTAACACACAATTAATCAATTACCAAGTTTGTGATCTTTGCGGTCTTTGGCATCAATAATTTGCATTGAAATGAAACAAATTTAATTGGCTGTTTGTGGCTCCACCCCCTTTCTGAGCTTGAACCCTAGTCACCCAATGATCAACTGTACCAGGTTTGAGGCTTGTGCCATTAACAGTGCAAGAATGGCAGCAATGTAAATATTCCCCTTGAAAATCAACTGTGCAAAGTTTGAGAACCCTACCATTAACAGTGTAAGAATGGCTGCAGTTTACATTTTCCAGTGAAATTTGTATTTGTCTCCGCCCCCTTTTTTGTTATGGGAATAAAAAGTAGCCTATACTTTATTCCAGGTAATGTACTATGTGTGTGCCTAATTTCATTCAAATCCGTTCAGCCATTGTTGCGTGATCGAGTAACAAACATCTAAACATTCAAACGTTCCCATTTATTATATCAGTAGGATAGGAATTATGTACCTACTGGTTATGCATGTCATCATATTTAGGAGTATCAATTGTTATTTTAGTCACGGTTATTGGCCTGAGGAAGCAAAGATTTCGTCATTGAGGGAAGATACCTAATTTTCTTTCAATTTTAAACTGTTTTTAAAGAATTTTATACACACCAGGGAACCTTTTCCCCCAATTGTGCTTGTATACCGCCCCCCCCCCCGCCCCCTGTTGGAGGGGTCAAGACAGACCAAGCGTGGCCTACACCATGGTGGACATTGTCATTTTTCTCAGGAGAGCGACTGCATCAAGGTCCGGCTGGACTACACCAAGTGGAGTCGGGTTTATTGTCTCCACCTGCTTCCTGTAGTCAGTTGCCCCTCAGCAACCCGCCTTTGTGAGGACTGTAGTTAACAATTCACCCTGTGACAACCCTTTTACCCAAACATATTACGCTATTGGGCTCCCGTGTTTTTGTTTCCAGTGTCTTTTTCTCCAGGGTGTCAAGACACGCCTCACCGCACTACCGCCAGGGAGGTTTAAAGCAAGATACCTGATGGCAAGTTTGAACTATTTCCACGAAAGAGAAACAAGAAAATCATCTCAAATGTAACTTGGAACAGTATAAAAAAAAAAACAGAAAAAAGGTTTAATATTTTAACCATCAATACTGATTAACGCATAATGTTATAGCCACATAACACCACTTTACTTAGTCTTGCCGGTATTTCAGAATTACTACTGCATACTTAATTTATAATAGGAATATATTTGTCAAGTCTTAAGTAATCGCAGATTTCTAAAGGTTATTGAGGAAGAGTGTGTTTCTATCCTCGGGCTTCAAATCACCAGGAATCTATCAAGCATATTCTTCATTAAAGTTAATTCTCTCCTTTATCATAAAAAAAGATAATTCTTTCCATAACCATTGCCTGGTTAATTCTCAATATGAGCATATTTCATGAAAGTGATACCTGCAGCTACAAAGACGTCCTTGATACAGAACATATTATGCAAAGTTAATTTACAATACTTTTTAGATATTTCTTCTATCAGGGCTAATAAGGCAATTAGAACATCTACCGTGTTTCCTCGAAAATAAGTCAGGGGCTTACATTCATTTTTGCTCCCAAAATTGTGTTAGGGCTGATTTTCAGGGGATGCCTTATTTTTACCATTAACATTTACCGTATATACTCGCATATAAGCCGACCCGCATATAAGCCGACCCCCCAACTTTTCCCTGAAAAACCAGGGGAAAATGATTGACCCCCATATAAGCCGGGGGTAGGAAATGCTGGCCGCCTTATTCCCCGAGTGTGTCTTAGTATAGCTAGTAAAGTGTCCAGTATGGGTAGGTAGTGCCCCAGTATAGCTAGTATAGTGCCCAGTATAGCTAGAATAGTGCTCAGTATAGCTAGTATAGTGCTCAGTATAGCTAGTAAAGTGCCCCAGTTTAGCTAGTATACTGCCCAGTACAGCTAGTATAGTGCTTAGTATAGCTAGTAAAGTGCCCCAGTTTAGCTAGTATAGTGCTCAGTATAGCTAGTATAGTGCCCCAGTTTAGCTAGTATAGTGCTCAGTATAGCTAGTATAGTGCTCAGTATAGTGCCCCAGTTTAGCTAGTATAGTGCTCAGTATAGCTAGTATAGTGCTCAGTATAGCTAGTAAAGTGCCCCAGTATAGCTAGTATAGTGCTCAGTATAGCTAGTATAGTGCCCCAGTATAGCTAGTATAGTGCTCAGTATAGCTAGTATAGTGCCCCAGTTTAGCTAGTATAGTGCCCCAGTTTAGCTAGTATAGTGCCCCAGTATAGCTAGTATAGTGCCCAGTTTAGCTAGTATAGTGCCCAGTTTAGCTAGTATAGTGCCTCAGTTTAGCTAGTATAGTGCCCCAGTTTAGCTAGTATAGCGCTCAGTATAGCTAGTATAGCGCCCCAGTTTAGCTAGTATAGCGCTCAGTAAAGCTAGTTACGTGCCCCAGTTTAGCCAGTCCCCGCTCCCCATGGCCGCCGCCGCTATTACCTGGCTGCATCTTCTATTTCAATCTCCGTTCTTGTAAACATTCAGAGCAGCGCGCCCGGCGCTGCTACTGTGACGAGCGGCGAGCCAGGAAAGAGCGGTTCCCATAGTAACAGGACGCTCTTTCCTGCCTCGTCACAGTAGCAGCGCCGGGCGCGCTGCTCTGAATGTTTACAATAACGGAGATTGAAATAGAAGATGCAGCCAGGTAATAGCGGCGGCGGCCATGGGGGGAGCGGGGGACCCGCGGACCAGCAGAGGGGGGGACCCGCGGACCACCATGACTCGCATACAAGCCGAACCCCCAACTTTTGGCCCCCTTTTTGGGGGTCAAAAATTCGGCTTGTATGCGAGTATATACGGTACTTTTATTCTTGCAAAACCACAAGAAAAAACACCCAAACAATATTTACTCAACTATAAAACAGTAGTATGAAACCCTGAAATCCATCATGAACTTCTCATAATTCATTTTTCCATGTGCAAGAATCTATATTTACTGAGAGTCTTTGACACCTGCCGACCCTTAGGGCCCATTCACACTAGAAAATAGCAAAAATGGTAGCGAGCAGCGCGCTAAAAGCACTGGACACTCTCGCCATTCCCATCGATCGCTATCAGCGCTTGTTTAAACTCCCTGGCGTTATGATCATTTCCAGATTTAGGGTCTAAAAGCCACGCAATTCTTTCACAAGCTTTTAGGACTCGTTCACATCTCGGGCGTTTTCGGCCTTTTTCAAGCTCAGGCGATTTTTAAAAACGCCCACAATTACGCTTGTGCAATGATCATCTATGAGAAGGTTCATAGTGTGTTTCGTCCGCTTTGCGCTGCAAAGCGGTGCCTGTACCATTTAGATGGTAGTGCTAAACGCTTACAAAAATCGTTTTACGCGGTGACTGCGTCCGCATTTTTAAGAATAAATACATTGTATTTCTTTTCCGGGTCTAAGAGTTCAATTCCTGACTGACGTCAGGAAGTGACAAAACGGAATCGCTCTGCAAAACAACAAGGCCTAAGACCCCAAAAACGAGAAGAAAAAAAAACCACCACAGAGAGATCTGCAGCAGCTCCTGCATATAACTCACTCAGGCACAGGTTTACCGCTCTGAGCTGCAGATTACCGCTAAGGAGGTTAAGCACTGTACCGCGATCGCTTGAGAATCGCGTCAAAATGCTGAAGGCAACACGTTTCGCGATTAGGGTCCGTTCTCAATAAGGCGATTAGCAAGTGATTCCAGCTAATCGCAGAAGACCTAGTGCTTTTTAAAGTGTACCAGAGATGGAAAAAAAAAAAAAAAAAAAAAAAAAAAAAAAAAGTACAATACATACCTGGGGCTTACTCCAGCCTCATGCGCACGGATCGCTCGCACGCCGCCATCCTCCGCTGCCTGCAGCTCCGGTATCGGGTCCCGTCAGTTCTGCCAGTCGCGACCAGTCTGCGCAAGAGGAAGTGTGCTCTCTACAGCGGCCACCGGAGACAGTATCACAGACAGTTAGCTGTCTGTGAAACTTGTTGCATTGTGTGAAATAACAGTCTTTATCAACTGCCAAACAAGCAATGGCTCTCTCTGTGCATAGAGCTCTCAGTAGTGAACATTCTATACAGATCACCTGGCAGAACTAAAAGCTGTCACCAGCAGTGATAAATTTCAGAATGTAAATCAGACAAAGGAAAGACTTTTACAATGGGCAGGGGAGCATTACAGGCAGCAACGCAAGCACACTCGTTGCCTGGAAGCTCCACCCACAACTGCACCCAGGGAGCAGAGCAGACAGCCCCCCTAGTGTGGCCAATCCCCTGGGAAAGCCATCCACAACTGCCCCCAAAAGGAAAGAAATCCTACCTTTCTTGAGCATTATCCCATCTACAGGAAAACGAGTACTATGTGACTTGGGAGCTACATTACCAGAACCATTACTGCTTGGTAATAAGCACTTACCACGCTACTTATTTGTGACAGTTTAAAATATTTAGATTTACACCTGGAGTTGAATACAAGCCAGTCATGTGACTCGCTCCCTTCCCTGACTGATGTATTCTTGTTCCAGTATAGTGCTAATAAATCAGTTGCTGTGTGCAGATGCAACCGATAACCACTGAGTAATGGATCTTCTGGACTGATCTAGAGAGAAAACTCATCCCTTCCAGCAGAATGTACAAAGTAACAGCACAGCTGTCATTCTCAAGCTGCATCTAGGGTGAAGGGTCACCTGCCTGCACTTCCATTTACAAAGAATTATATAAAAAGCAGATACAGGAGGCTCATGATACTCTGATACGCCCCTATTCTAAACATCAAATACTGTAGTCTGGTAAGTGACGTGAAATAAAAATAGGCAAGGTGAAATGTCCCCCTCTTTACAGCGTTAGGCCTCTGGTGATTAAAGAGAACCTGAAGTGAAAATAAAAAAAAAGTCAAAATAACCATACACAGGTCATACTTACCTCCTGTGTAGTTTACTCCTCACTCTTTCTCCTCTCCTGCGTCCCATTTGTCCACTGTGACCAATAAAATTCTCCGTCCTCCATTTTAAAAATGGCCATTACCCCCTAACAGCTTCCTGGTCAGCACACTGTTAAACTGTAATATCACCTACTTCGGGGGTGCCCAATAGGTCGATCGCGATCTACCTGTAGATCGCGACCGCCCATTTGGTAGATTGCAGCCTCTTGGCCGCGTCCCATCACAATTTGCGGCCGGCAGCTTTCCCATCATATTTTGCTGCCAGCCGCCGGCCAATAGGAAGCGGGGAAGAGAGGAGGCGCGGCTGAAGAGGCCATGACGCGACGTCATGGCTGGCTGGCAGCGGCGCCGGGCACACGCTGGACGGTTTACGTGGCTGCACAGGACGCAGGCTCCTACTGCGCATGCGGGGCTGCACAACGTGAGGGGCTGCAGTAGCTGACGCTACACCCGAGCGCTCCGAGTCCGAGAGGGGAGACCAGACATCGCCACTGGAGAGAGGTAAGTGATTGAGCACCCATCCTACTTACGCTAATGGCACCTATCCCCACCTACCTACGCTAGAGGCACCTATCCCCACCTACCTACCTACGCCAAAGGGACCCACCCCCACCTACCTACCTATGCTAAAGGGACCCATCCCCCACCTACCTATACTAAAGGCACCCATCCCCACCTACCTATGCTAAAGGGACCCACCCCCACCTACCTATGCTAAAGGGACCTATCCCCACCTACCTATGCTAAAGGGACCTATCCCCACCTACCTATGCTAAAGGCACCTGTACCCAGCTACCTTTGCTGAAGGAACCTATACTTAGCTACCTATACTGGAGGCACTTGTACCTGGGGGCTATTCGTGACGGGGGGGGGGGGGTCTGCAACACTTTAAATGTTGATAGGTCTCCTGGACTTGGCAAATTTTAAAGTAGCTCGCGAGCCGAAAAAGTGTGGGCACCCCTGACCTACTTGAACCATAGGGAAACATGGACATTACCTTGCACATTCAGTTGTAACTGACAGCTGCTGATATATAACTGACAGCAACTGGTATATTTCAGTTCTGACAATATTGTCAGAACTGGAAGGGATCATTGTAATAAGAAAATGGTGAGCTTTGAGAGAACTGAGGGTGAGGTAAGTATGTAATATTCATTTGCAGCTACATCATGTGTTTATTTTAAATAATTTTACTCACTTCAGGTTCCCTTTAAAGGACCTCTGTTGCGAAAATCTTAAAATTTAAAATACATATAAACATACACAAATAAGGAGTAGGTTTCTTTTAGAATAAAATAAGCCATAAATTACTTTTCTCCTATGTTGATGTCACTTACAGTAAATAGCAGAAATCTGGCATTACCGACAGATTTTGGACTAGGCCATCTTCTCATGGGGTGTTCACATGGTTTTCTTTAAAAGCAATTACTGAATGGCAGTTGCTCCGTCCAACTGCCAGAAAAGTATGCATCTTTGTAGAAGTCTTTTTCAGGGAAAGTTTTTATAAAGAATAAAGGCCATGGTGAGAATCCACTATAGAGAGAGATGGACTAGCCCAAAACCTGTCGGGAATGTCAGATTTCTACTACCTACTGTAACTGACAGCCACATGGGAGAAAAGTAATGTATGGCTCATTTAACTCTGGAAGAAAATGTACTGCTCCATAGTCAAATGGACCCCAACACTCTAGAAACCCAGTACAACATGATATATGAAACACTTGACAGTATTGCCCCATGGCACACCAAATCCGCAAACAAAAAGCAGAAAGCGAATTGGTTTGCCAAATCAATCATGGATCTAAAAAAAAAAAAAAGAAAGGGCGCAGACTAGAAAGACAGTGGCGTAAATCAGGGTCTGAGGAGCACAAATCTAGCCTAGTTCAACACTTCAGACAACACCAACAAGCAATAACCAAGGAAGAAAAAAAAAAAAAAAAAAAAAAAAAAAAGACAGACTTCATCTCGCACAAGGATTGAGCCGGCACCATCAATATGCACTTTTACTTCTTATTTGAAGACTGTCATCTGGTACAAGGCAGTACAAAAAGCGACGTTTCGGAGCATTGGAGTGTGCTCCTTTATCAAGCCATGACAGTCTCAATATGTCTAACACACAGTTGGATTAATAGTACATCATATTTGAATAAACCAATCATAGGCTATCAAACTGTCTAGCCAATCCCCAGACACTATATATATATATATATATATATATATATATATATATATAAAGTGGACCTGATGGGGAACTTATTTTGTCTTGTATGAACCAGTAGAATCAAAGCACTCACCTGTGTATTACTCTCTTACCGCCCTGAATCCCATCAGGCCAACCCCTAACAGTCGCTGCAAGAGGATGTACACGCCCATTGGTCAGCCGGACCTGATGGGGAACTTGCAGTGGAGGCGGCACTGCAACATCACAGACGTTACCAGGGAGACGCAGAGGACGCGTCCTAGGAAGGCAGGGCACATACGTCACTGCCTGACGCTGGCTGATCACGTGGAAGAAACCACCAATCAGCCGACTTTGCGTCTCCATGTATGGCTGAAGCGGCTAAAAAGCCGTGTTGCCATTGCGATATAAACACCAAAGGGGGAGGCAGTTAGATGACCGGTAGATGGGGCATACACATAAATACAGAAGAGAAAGTAAATGCCACATCTATGTGACATAGAACCCGGCACATAGTATTATGTCACTAAACAGCTAGATCCTATACATCTCTCATAGGACTGAGGACAAACAGCAACCAGCTTGCAAGGAATATTAAAAGAGAATAGCCAGATAAAGATCTAAATTATACAAATGGTAAAAGATCACTCGCGATTCATACCCCTGGGTTCAATAGTATCTAAGGTGCGAATCCAGTGTGCCTCACGGAGCAACAACTGTCTGTCTGTCACCTCCTCTTTTTAAAATAGGTACGCTGTCAATGATCTGGCAGCGTAGTTGGCCGACATTAGGGTTACACAATGCAAAATGATTAGCAACAAGCTGCTCCATGAGGCACTCACGGATTGCATGTTTATGCGCGGATAGTCTGACTTTAAATTTTTGGGTGGTCTCCTACACATAAATTAGCCCACAGGGGCATTTCAAAATATATACCACATACTGTGAATCGCAGTTATAGATCCCTCTGATGTTAAATCTTTTCCCTGACCTAGGATGGCTAAATATATCACTCCTGATTATAGAGTTGCAATGGATGCAGTTAAGGCATGGGTACATACCTCTCCTAGACCCTTCTGGGGGCCTTACTAGAGTCCTAATCTCCGCATGGGTTTGTGACGCCGTCGATATGACATATCGAATGCATCATGGAGTTACGAACGCCAGTTTCTTTGCAAACCAACCAAACTGACATTTGTTGGTTTAAAATCCCCTCTTTTTCTCTTACTCTCTGGCTGCTAACAAACCCTGGCTCTTTGCTAGCTTCTGATTACAAAATCTCTCAACTACATGGGACCGGGTGTTTCCTGGCCTTATGTGGCCCCCTAGAGTGTTTATAAGCTCATCCATCAGATGAAGGGTAGATATCAGCTGACAGAAGCTCATAAATTGCGGTTTTCTCCAGTCTGATCGGCCCCAGTCTCAGCAGGAGATCTGACACCTAGGCTGCTGCCTGAGCTTCAAAAGACTTCTGACCTTAAGAAAACCTATCTGTGACCTCACAAATTTGAAATTCATCTTTTGTCATAAAGATGACTTTCCAAATAGGCAACGGCCTTTAGAACCCGCTTATTATGAAATTCGGAACCAAACACACAATTGGATGTTTCTGAATTCAAGGTAAGCCCTGCCAAAGCAGAGATATGCATTTTGGGGTCACTGTTCACTCGAAACCCCCCAAGTTAGATATCATTGTAATCGTTAAATTCTGATCGACCTGAAAATGTTATTAGATTTAACATAACCTGTATGGTTTGAAGATCAGCACACCTATCATGACTCAGATATAATTTTGTGTTCATGCGAGGGTAGGGGAGATCTCCTGTTCCAAAGAGGTGTGTGATCCACGCCCCCTAACCCCTCCTTGCTGGAGTGGGGGCTATAACCAGAGAGAGCCTAGAAAGCTCTGGGTCCTTTACCTTTTAATCTGATGCCTAGTAACATCCTGGCAGCCCGCAAGGACACGGGCCAAAACCTCCATCTTGGAACTATTTCTAACAAAGGCCTGTTGGCCGCATGGCAACCGCCATTTTGGACTTTCGCCAAAGACTTGCGATTGCCGCATGGACTACCAATAACGGTATTTGAACTGTATATTCGGACATTCTGTTTAGTTTCATCTCTTCTCTCTGTCAAATCAATCTGTTCTAAAATAAGTTGTGTGTATGTAGTTTAGAAATAAACTAAACGATTTTTTATCGTTCAGTCGTGTGCTTGTTCTGGTCATCTGATTGCTGCTATAACGAATCTGCCCTCTGAATAGTCAGTCATACTACCGCATTGTTTTAGGATTTGCTTATAAATTGTTGATTTGCTAGCTAGGTTGTAAATAACCGTTTCTTCCTTCTAGGATTAGCTAGTACCAGAGTTCCTGTGCGAAATCGATAACTTTCGTTTCTCGATTGGAGACAATTCGAGATTGCATCATAGGGACCCAGTAACCTTTCTTTAACGTCACATTGCTCACAGTCTTCAAGCCGTCGGAAGTGACTATTCCCAGAACGGTGACTGGAGCATGTCGAATGTGATTGGGCTGGCTACCGTATTTTGATAGCGGGAGTCTCTTTCCTCCCTGAATTGGAAGAGTGGTGGCAGTGTATTTACCCGATTTCCAGCGCGAAATCGATATTTTTAGTTTACTAATTGTATATACACAATCAGAATTGAACATGTATGGGCACCTCCAACCGATCTTAACCGTTTACTACGCACATAGTGAATCTGCCTCCAGCAGTCTCTAGTGCATGAGAACTGCATGGCAACAGTGGCCTAGTAATACGGGATTTGTGGATGTGTGTCCCATTACATATTGTCGGCAGCTGCACGACCAATTTTTATTGTCAGTCTGTTCACCGTACTTCCTGCGTATGCTAACGGGAGCAGATTAGACGGGATTGACACGCTCTGTCGCTTTTTCTTTCTTCTACCTCTGACGATCCAGCAACCGGTCTCGTTGTCCGTCTGCGCCCGTACTTCCTGCGTACGCTAACGGGAGCAGATCTTGACGGGATCGTGGGGCTGGATTGTCACAGGGTTAACTTGTCCCTAAGTGTAGGGGCCCTTTTATATGAAAATAGTGGAGGACTACGGAACTCCGAGACCAGAGGAAATGATTGGGCAAGGGACGGCCAGTTTTTTTAATAATTCCCGCTACGTCCTTAGTCAGGACATTATATTGCGTCACAAAAGGAATATGGTTGCCCGCACTTCCCCTAGGTCTCAGGGTTGTACTTACTGCCTCCCTGCGTGCCTCCGCAACCAAACCGTCAGGGTAATGTCTCAAGAAATTTTTGGGACATCTCATTAAATCTAACGTCTCGCCTGCTACGGTCACCCACTATGCGACTGACCCTTCTAAACTGTGATCTTGATCTAATCGTGTTAATAGGGTGAAAGCTCTTGTAGGACAGGATTGCACTCCTGTCAGTGGGCTTTATATAGAGGTCAGTGTCACGTTTACCAGATA
This sequence comes from Hyperolius riggenbachi, assembly GCF_040937935.1. Taxonomy (NCBI): domain Eukaryota; kingdom Metazoa; phylum Chordata; class Amphibia; order Anura; family Hyperoliidae; genus Hyperolius; species Hyperolius riggenbachi. The sequence goes on from NC_090648.1 coordinate 74,496,800, forward strand.
GAATAACCATAGTGTCTAAAAAATTAACCTGTTTAGCATCACAATGGGATGCAAGTCTGATGGGTTCACACTGACCATGTAATTCTCCCACAAACTGGTCAAGGGTCCAACGTGGCCCCGCCCACACGCAAAACACATCATCAATATATTTTAGCCAACAAATGGCTTTTTTTTTTTAAAGTTATTATAAACAAATGTTTCCTCATATTCATTCACGTATATGTTTGCATAGGATGGGGCCACATTGGACCCCATCACAGTCCCCCGAACCTGCAAATAAAATTGGTCATTAACCAGCTGAGCGGTCTGGACGAGCTCAGCTCGTCCAACACCGCCAGAGGCTGCCGCTCAGGCCCTGCTGGGCCGATTTTCACCAAATAAAAAGCAGCACACGCAGCCGGCACTTTGCCAGCCGCGTGTGCTGCCTGATCGCCGCTGCAGCGCGGCGATCCGCCGCGTGCAGCGGCGAAAGAGGGTCCCCCCAGCCGCCCGAGCCCAGCGTAGCCGGAACAAACAGTTCCGGCCAGCGCTAAGGGCTGGATCGGAGGCAGCTGACGTCAGGACGTCGGCTGATGTCCATGACGTCACTCCGCTCGTCGCCATGGCGACAGGGTAAGCGAAACACGGAAGGCAGCTTATTGCGGCCTTCCGTGTTACTTCTGGCCGCCGGAGGCGATCGGAAGAACACCTCCGGAGCGCCCTCTAGTGGGCTTTCATGCAGCCAACTTTCAGTTGGCTGCATGAAATAGTTTTTTTTTTTATTTAAAAAAAACCCTCCCGCAGCCACCCTGGCGATTTAATCAGAACGCCAGGGTGGTTAAAGATGAAATAATTACAGGTAAGTACTATCTCCAAAAGCTCCACTAGGAACCTAACCTGGTGACTGAAGCAGTAAATAATGAATGATGGACAGCCTCCACACCCCCATCATGTGGAATGGAGGTGTAGAGACTCTCCACATTCAAGGTCACCAGGAGGCTGCCTTCTGGAATGTCAACCAAAGTGGAGATCTTCTTGAAACATAAAAGTGCCCCGGATGTAAGATTTTTGCGTAACAACAAATTGCCTCAAAATAAAGTCCAGATATTTAGCTAAAGGGGACAAGACCGAGTCCATGCCGGCCACAATTGGTCAGTCTGGAGGTTGTTGCAGTCTCTTATGGATCTTAGGGCTTAGGGCACAGATATACAGTGGTGTGAAAAACGATTTGCCCCCTTCCTGATTTCTTATTCTTTTGTATGTTTTTCACACTTAAATGTTTCTGCTCATCAAAAACCGTTAACTATTAGTCAAAGATAACATAATTGAACACAAAATGCAGTTTTAAATGATGGTTTTTATTATTTAGTGAGAAAAAAAAAAAAAAGATCAACTTACCTTCGGTAACGTCTTTTCCGGAAGTCAAGAGGACAGCACCCCTGCTGAGACTTGTCTCCCTCCCTGACTGAGGACAGGAAGCTGAAAAACACTAAAAATTTGCATAGCAAATAGGCAGCAGCATAAGTAGGGAACAAGTACCTTCATCTTCAGTTATAAAAAAGACACGGACAACCATTGATGCTGAAAAAATGTAATTCTTTATTCCTCATAAACCCTCAAACATAGGGTGGGTTGCAGGGGTGCTGTCCTCTTGACTTCCGGAAAAGACGTTACCGAAGGTAAGTTGATCTTTCCCGGAGCGTCAATCGGACAGCACCCCTGCTGAGATGATAACCAAGATTATTCTCTTAGGGAGGGACTACAGCCTGTAATACTTTTCTCCCATAAGTTAAATCTGCGCTAGCTAAAATATTCAATCTATAATGCTTGACGAAGGTGTTGTGGTTGGACCAAGTCGCAGCTCTGCAGATCTGCTCAATAGTGGCCCCAGCCCTCTCTGCCCAAGATGCCGAGATTCCTCTAGTCGAGTGAGCTTTAATTGTGGAAGATAGCTGTTTATTTTGAGTCTTGTAAGCAGTAGCAATCGTCTGTTTTATCCATCTGGATAATGTTCCTCTGGAAGCTTTGTTCCCCTTGAATTTTCCCGAAAACAGAACGAATATTGCGTCGGACTTCCTCCACTGTTTTGTCATTTCCAAGTATTGAATGAGACACCTCTTTACATCCAAGCAGTGTAACCTCTTTTCTTTCTCATTAGCTGGGTCTTGACAGAATGAGGGTAAAAAGATATCTTGAGTTCTATGAAATTTGGATACTACCTTTGGTAAAAAGGTAATATCTGGACGTAACGTAACCCTATCATCCGATATTATGCAGTATGGTTCTCTTATTGATAATGCTTGAATTTCTCCTATTCTCCTAGCCGTAGTAATGGCAATAAGGAATGCTGTTTTCAATGATAAATGTTTGTCTGATATATTTTCAATCGGCTCAAACGGAGCTTCACAAAGTCCTTGTAAAACTGTATTTAGGTCCCAAGATGGAATTCTAGGTCTCATCACCGGTCTCAATCTCTTTAGTGCCTGAAAGAATCGAATAACAAACTCTTCTTGAGCTAACTTTCTTTCTAGAAAAACACTTAATGCAGAAACGTGTACCTTAAAGAGTAACTGTCAGGCTGCAGAAGCTAATTTAAACCTCTATTCTCCTGTGTTAAACAGTTTAGAAGGAAGCTCAAAAGCCATTAGTGAAGATAAACATTTCAGTTACCTTTGATGTGTGCTTATCTTAAGTCTGTTATAGACCCATAAAGACGCAAGCCGCAGCTAAACTGCAAAGCATTCTGGGGCCCTCCCCTCGGCTGCTAATGAGACGGTACAGGAGCTTCTAATCAGTCCAGCGTGATAACACTGATAAATCTCGGGCAGACTACACTGCAGGAGTCAGCTATTGTTCCTAGCCACATGGCTCATTAATATTCACTGCACACCGTGTTGTTCAAGAACTAGCTTATCTGTGATCAGAAGCAGGCAGGACATGACGACACATTTGGCTTCACAAACATGGAGCCTGCCATGAGCTGTCAGGAGCATCTATCTCTGCATATACTATATACAAATTCTGTGAAATCCAAACGTGGACAGTGAAATGCATATGTAATGTAAGTACAGCCAATCTTTAGCTACTGATATATGTGTTTATTTTCTCTGAGACCCAATACCTAACAGCTCCTCTTTAAGTGTACTTGCACTCAGACCTTTTTCGTAGCCACTTTGAAGAAATTCCAATACAGAAGATGAAGTTTCTTCCAATGATCTTTCTGCACACCATCTCTTAAACACTTTCCAGGCTTTGTTATAGATCTGCCGAGTGACTTTTTTCCTACTTTGAATTAAAGTTTCTGTGAGCCTATTGGAGAACCCTTTATCTTTCAAGATGCGCCATTCAGCCTCCATGCTGAGAGGTGAAGGAGTTTCAGATTCGGGTGAAAAATTTGCCCCTGGTTCAATAGATCTGTTTGAAGTGGGAGTATGATCGGTTTTGAGACTGCTATAGCTTGAAGTAATGTGAACCAAGGTCTCTTTAGCCATAGTGGAGCGATGAGAATTACTTTGGCTTGATCCTGAATGATCTTCTTCAGTACCTTTGGTAAAAGAGGTATGGGCGGAAAAGCGTACATCAGATGTGATCCCCAGTTTATTGAGAATGCATCCAGTTTCCAGGGATTGTCCTGCGGATATAGGGAACAAAACTTTAGACATTTCATATTCGTTCTCCTGGCAAATAGATCCACCTCCGGGAGTTCCCATTGATCCACTATCTGCTGATAAACCCGATGATTGAGGGACCATTCGTTCTGGTCTAACTTTGAACGGCTCAAGGAATCTGCCAGGGAATTTGATGTGCCTTTCAGGTGGACTGCCGTCAAGGATTTGACATTGTTTTCTGCCCAAGAAACGATCCGAAAAGTCTGGGTCCATAAGGTCATACTCCTTGTCCCCCCTTGTCTGTTCAGATATGCTACTACACAGCTGTTGTCTGTTCTGACTGTTACATGTGTATTCTTGAGAGGAGTACTGAAGTGTTGTAAAGCCTGATAAACTGCTTCCAGCTCTCTGCTGTTTGATGACTTCAAAGACATTGTCCTGGACCATTGACCCTGGGCTGGCAAGGAATCTAAGTGGGCTCCCCATCCCCAGGAACTGGCATCCGTCGTCAGCACTTTCTGAACCGGATAATTCCACATACGACCTTCTGCGATGTGAGATTGATCCTGCCACCACATCAGGGAGACTTTCACATAGTGGGGTATCAATATCTTTTTGTCCAGCATTGACAACTTCTTGTTCCAAGCTTTTAGAATCCATATTTGCAGAATTCTCGCATGAAATTGGCTCCATTGTACTGCTGGAAAGCTGGCCGTTAAAAGTCCTAGTAGAGACATGGCCTTTCTTAGAGAAATTGTCCTTGCTTTCTGAAAAGAAAAAATATATTCTGTAATTACAGATATTTTTCTAACAGGCAAAAAAGTCCTTTCCTCCCTAGTGGAAATAGTGAACCCTAAAAATTCCATGGACTGACTCGGTGTTAAAGAAGACTTTTCCCAGTTAATTAGCCACCCCAAATTTTGGAGGAACTCAATGGCTATCTGACTTTGAGAAATTACAAATTCATGAGAAGGACCCCAAAACAAGAAATCGTCTAAATATCCAAGTACATTAATAGACCTCGATCTTAGGATGGCTAATACTTCAGCAATTACTTTAGTAAACAGCCATGGAGCTGAAGATATTCCGAAAGGTAAAACAGAAAACTGAAAATGTCTTACCTTCCCTCCGATTGGAACTGCGAATCTCAGATACTGTTGGGATGAGAGATGCATTGGGATGTGCCAGTAAGCATCCTTGAGGTCTAAGGATGCCAGGAAACAGTCTTTCTGTAGGAGATGAATGACAGAGTGAATGTTGTCCATTCTGAACCTTCTGTACTTTATGCACTTGTTTAAGACCTTGAGATTTAGAATGAAGCGGAAGCTTCCCTGTGGTTTTTTTACTAGGAATACTGGTGAGTAACATCCTAAACCCCTTTGACATAATGGCACTTCTCTTATAACTTTTTTGTAATAAGGACATTATCTCCTGTTGAAGAAATATCTCTCGTTCTGGATCTACTGGGAGGGGGGTAACCAGAAATTTTAGTGGTGGGGGTTGATCGAATTCTATCCTGTATCCTTCTAGTATGATCTTTAGTAACCACTGATTTGTCATGTGAATCTGCCAAAACTCGAAAAAATGAGCCAGTCTCCCTCCTACCGGAATCCTGGCGTCATTGCTTGTCAGATCTACTAGGGGGAGCAAAGTTGGTCTTGGACTTCTGAGGTCTATAGGGAGCCCATCTCTTCCGGTTTTGGGTCTGCTTAACTCCTGGGTCAGACCTGACGGGTCCTCGAAAGGACCGTCTAGGTTGATAGGGTCTTTTCTTATTTGGAAAGTTCTTTTTATTATCAGCGGTTCTATCCAGAGTCTCCTCGAGTTTAGAACCAAATAACAAGGAACCTTCACATGGGATACCACACAGTCTAGACTTGGATGCATTATCACCGTTCCACGTTTTCACCCATACTCCCCTCCTTGCTGAATTTACCAAAGCAGTAGTTCTTGCTGTTAATTTTACTGTATCATCGGCTGCGTCTGTAAGATAATTAGTTGCATTAAATAATTTAGGAAAGTCGTTCAGGATCTCATTCCTAGGTACTCCCATTGCAATCTTAGTCTGTACTTCTAGTAACCAGGATTTAAGAGACCGAGTCACAGCTGTAGAAGCTACTGCAGGCTTGAAAGTAAGAGAGGATGATTCCCATGCTCTGCGTAAGATATTATCCAACTTTTTATCAATGGGATCTTTAAGATTACCAAAATCCTCGAATAATAGGTCAGTTTTCCTTGACACTCTAGACAGAGAAGGATCTAATTTGGGCGGAGGACCCCAAAAAGCCTGATCCTCAGGACTAAAGGGATATTTTTTAGATAGAGACCTAGGCCAAAAAGCCCTCTTTTCAGGGTTACTCCATTCCTTCTTAATTAAATCCTTCAAGGAAGAATGAACCGGAATAACCTGAAATTGGGGATCCGCCAAACCAACATACATCTCATCTAACGGTGTCAAGGATTTTTGTTCATCTTTTATACCCATTGTTTCGTACATTTCTGATAAAAGACTTTTCATTAATTCTGGACAGAAGGCAAATCTTTGATGATTATCTGATTTAACAGCCTCCTCTTCTGCAGAAAGATCTTCTAACTCTGAAATTTCTCCTTCTGATAATTCAGAAGCTTCTGAATCCTCCCTATTTCTTTTACTTTTTTGAACCAAAGGGGGTATTAAGGATACCGGGGACCCAGGTGGATCCATAGTATTAACAGAGGCCGTATTATCTGTATTCTCAGGAATCCGTGGAATATCTGCTGAGGACACTGTTGGAATAGAAGCAGAAGTAGAGGCTATAGCTGAGTCCTTAATTTCTTTAATGGCTGATGCCATTTCAGCCCGCATCCAGCCCATAAATCCTTTCATTAACACAGGAGATTCATCCTTGACTACTTTCTCAGTACAGGCCTGACATAATTTTCTTGCTGAAGAGGTTACAAAACGAGTATTGCAGATAACACACTTTCTCTCATTCTTTGTATGTCTATCTTGACTGGTCTGATGAACACTCTTATCAGTCTTGTCCTTTTTTGTCTATAATATAAACAAACATAAACCTTTTTTAGCCTATCTGTAACATAGCAAAAAATACATCATGCATTAATACAGACAATCACCCACTTGACTGGCCTGAGGATTGAGTTTATCCAATTTATCAGTTTTGTCAGTTCTTTTGGGCTAAAGAGGAAAAAATAAGAGACAAGACTGTAAGATACAATATTCCCTCTAACACAGATATATGCTGGCTAAGTAAATATTTTCAATACTACTTGCCAGAGAGGGATCTAGGCCTGATTCTGCAGACTGCAGAGAGGAAGAACCTGCAGCGTCCTCCATCGTCAAACTCAAAGAGCAGAATGACGAATGGATACATTTGCCGCTTTAAATACTTATTTACCTGATTTGCTTCAGGTGTATGATCTCCGCCGCCCCGGCCGCCTGATTGGCCTGTGCGCTGTTGGTCTGCACATTTCCGGGTGGCTACGTCATGCGGGACGCGTGCGCATGACGACTTCCGGTTCCGAAGACCGGAACTTCCTGTGTAGCGCGCCTGCGCCCATAAAGCCGCTGCCTCTTCAGGAGTAGCCTCCAACACGCTGCAGGACCCACTATCGTTCACTGAACGATCTTTCTCCAGGAGTCCTAACCCACGCCGCCCCAGCCGCATGACTGGATAGCACCCAGAGGAGACTCTCCCATGCATCCTGACCGGGGACAGGAAACTGAACTGAAGATGAAGGTACTTGTTCCCTACTTATGCTGCTGCCTATTTGCTATGCAAATTTTTAGTGTTTTTCAGCTTCCTGTCCTCAGTCAGGGAGGGAGACAAGTCTCAGCAGGGGTGCTGTCCGATTGACGCTCCGGGAAAACTCAAAACCTACATGGCCCTGTGTGAAAAAGAAATTGCCTCCTGAACCTAATAACTGGTTGGGCCCCCTTTAGCAGCAATAACTACAATCAAGCGTTTGCGATAACTTGCAACTAGTCTTTTACAGCGCTCTGGAGGAAATTTTGGCCTACTCATCTTTGCAGAATTGTTATAATTCAGCTTTATTTGAGGATTTTCTAGCATGAACCACCTTTTTAAGGTCATGCCACAACACCTCAATAGGATTCAGGTCAGGACTTTGACTAGGCCACTCCAAAGTCTGCATTTTGTTTTTCTTCAGCCATTCAGAGGTGGATTTGCTGGTGTGTTTTGGGTCATTGTCCTGCTGCAGCACCCATGCTGTGTTACTTCTACGCCACATGTAACGGGACACACACACCTTCCAAAAAGTTCAACTTTTGTCTCGTCGGTCCACAAGGTATTTTCCCAAAAGTCTTGGCAATCATTGAGATGTTTTTTTTAGCAAAATTGAGACGAGCCTTAACGTTCTTTTTGTTTAAAAGTGGTTTGCGCCTTGGATATCTGCCATGCAGGCCGTTTTTGCCCAGTCTCTTTCTTATGGTGGAGTCGTGAACACTGACCTTAATTGAGGCAAGTGAGGCCTGCAGTTCTTTAGATATTGTCCTGGGGTCTTTTGTGACCTCTCAGATGAGTTTTCTCTGCGCTCTTGGGGTAATTTTGCTCGGCCGGCCACTCCTGGGAAGCTTCATCACTGTTCCATGTTTTTGCCATTTGTGGATAATTGCTCTCACTGTGGTTTGCTGGAGTCCCAAAGCTTTAGAAATGGCTTTATAATCTTTACCAGACTGATAGATCTCAATTATAGTACTTTTGTTCTCATTTGTTCCTGAATTTCTTTGGATCTTGGCATGAGGTCTAGCTTTTTAGGTGCTTTTGGTATACTTCTCTGTGTCAGATAGCTCCTATTTAAGTGATTTCTTGATTGAAACAGGTGTGGCAGTAATTAGGCCTGGGGGTGACTACAGAAATTGAACTCAGGTGTGAAAAACCACAGTTAAGCTATTTTTTTTAACAAGGGGGGCAATCACTTTTTCACATAGGGGCCATGTAGATTTGGAGTTTTTTTTTCACGAAATAAAAACCATCATTTAAAACTGCATTTTGTGTTCAATTATGTTATCTTTGACTAATAGTTAACGGTTTTTGTTGAGCAGAAACATTTAAGCGTGACAAATATGCAAAAGAATAAGAAATCAGGAAGGGGGCAAATAGTTTTTCACACCACTGTAAATGTGGAGTCTTAGGATGACCTATCTTTAAAAAGTTGGAAAACTTATCAATTGTCCCTAGGCTAACAGCTTTTTCCAATAGATTGTTGATCTTCCGTCTAATGTCTGGTAGAGGGTGGCAGGGTAGTGAGGAGTAAGTAGAAACATCACTGAGTTGCCTCATTGCTTCCCCCAGATAATCTGAGGTGTCCATCACTACCACTGTGCTACCTTTGTTGGCAGGTTTGATTGTAATTGTGGTCTTTGTCAACAATTCCTTAATTGTGTGAGAAAACGCAGAAAAGCCGCCGCATATGCCAAGAGCGAGGCGGCTGATTCCGCGTCCAAAGCGGCGGTTTGCACGCATGGACACGCGTCTGGTAGTATGGTGGAATGCGGAAAAGCCGCCGCATGTCCTGACAGCAAAGCGGTTTGCATGCAGCAGCGTGCGCTTGGTGTGGCTGGGTCTGTTAGTGCACATAGGCAGATGGAGAGCTATGCGCGCGTGGGCCTGAACTCAGGACCTTTATACCAGCAGGGGAAGTGTCAGCTGATCAGGAAGATCAGCTGATTCCTGCAGGACTCATGATTGGCTGAATGGCTCGGGCGGGGCGGCAGAGTCCAGCAACTATATATTCTGCTGCTTGTCAGTTGCTGGTTGTCTGCCATTGCTAACACTTGCGTGAAGGCACTCAGACCTTAGCTAGACCCGACAGTGGGCCAGAACCAGCTGGAGCTGGGAATCCACACTGAGTCAGATTCTTGATAGCTTAAAGTACTAATTGAATTGTATTATTTGTTAGACCAGTTCCAGGGTGTTGAGATCAAGGCCCTCACATCCAAGACTAGGGAACTGTATTATCATTTATGTTATACTCCAGACTAGTTCCAGGGTGTTGTGAATACGGACCTCACACCCCAGACTAGGTTTGTGTTATTACTGTGTTACGTTAGCCCAGTTCAGGGCAAAACTTTACATATTAGCAGCAGGGCTTCCCAGCCTTGGTCCCTCGCTGAGGGGTCCACAGGCTACAGGAATATCACCCACCGCTCAGGGGTGAATTCCTCAGGAGTATAGGCCACCAGCTCCTCTGGTGGACTTTACTCAGAGTTGTTACTGTTGCATCAAACACTTATACTCTCTCAGGTGTCTAGAGGTTAGACATATCTGATTATTGACGATTCCGCAGATCCTCAATAAATCGGGTATATCTGTATTCTTGGGGATACTGCGGATCGCCAAGGATCAGATTCTCTCTCTGGTTGCTGACACCGATCGTTACACAGTGCTTGTCTCTCCATTGAGGTTGAATTATGATGAATTTTTAAACCCGTATAGTTAGAGCGCAAAAGTTCACTCACTTCTCCTTATACTTTATTGATGAAAACATCAATAACTTGACATGAAGGAGGGTTACATTTACTGGGCAGCCTCAAGATCATATCACCCAGTCTGAGCATACTGGGGTCTACATTCTCAAAACTGGTTGCCGAAGCAACAAAGCGACATTGTGAAAAATAATGTTTAAGTTTGATGCGACGGAAGAACCATTGTAGTTCAATCTTTATCTCACACAAAATATCTACAGCCAACAACGGAGCTGCTCAACTCTTCCACGCAGTGGAATTACTCTGCAATCCTTCCTGCCTAAAAGCCCCAACCACATTCTCCAGGGAAAGGTGTAAAGAATTCTCTGCCTTCTTCACAAACAAGGTGTCTGCCATCCATGTCAGCATTACACCAACAAGATCAATTGACCACTGGACTTTGCATATGCCTACTACCGTACCACCATGGCAAGTCTAACACTGAGTGAAGAAGATTTTGGAATGCTCGTTCAAAGTCTCCGCCCCACTACCTGCGACCTGGATCCTGGCCCAACTGGATCCTTAATGCAGTGCCCAGAGCTGATCAGGCCAGCACTTCACAAAATAACTCAGTGCTCCTTGCAAAGTGGACTTTACCCAGAAGAACTAAAGAAAGCAATCATAAAACCCCCCCTGAAGAAACCATCACTAGATCCTGATTCTGTAACAAACTACAGACCTGTGGCAAACTTACCATTCCTATCAAAAGTTATCGAGAAAGCAGTCGCCAACCAGCTAGAAGCCAGGCTTACAGATAACATTTTTGATATTTTTCAGTCAGGATTCAGGAAACGGTACAGCACTGCAATGGCATTAGTCCGAGTAATGAATGATCTACTTACTGCAAGGGACAAGGTTGATTTCTCAATTCTGATTCTTCTTGATTTGTCTGCAGCATTTGATACTGTGGATCATGAAATACTAATCCAGCGACTGAAGAATTACTGTTGCCTTAGGGTTACTGTTCTTAGCTGGTTTCAGACCTTCCTATCTGGCAGGACACAGCAAGTATGTCTGGACACACACTACTCTAATCCAGTGCCACTTGCCTATGGAATCCCACAGGGTTCTGTGCTATAACCATTACTCTTTGCAGTCTACATGCTCCCACTGGGCAAAATAATCCAGAACTATGGTCTAAGATACCATTGTTATGCAGATGACAACTGTATCTGTCCAAGCCTGGCACCCAAGACCCATCAGCATCCATAAATGTGTGTCTAGTGGAATTACAAAATTGGATGAACACCAGCTGGCTGAGGCTGAACTCTGAGAAAACAGAGGTGTTGGTGGTAGGTGGTCCACACATGATGGATAAAGTTCAAAATGCTCACCACCTCAAACTAGCAATTGAGGGAGATACCGTACAGTATAAAAAGACTCTGTGCGAAACCTTGGGGTGATCCTGGATGGAAATCTAAAACTCAGACAGCAGGTGACAGCTGTCGTCAAGTCTTCCTTCTTTCATCTAAGAAATATAGCAAGAATCAAACACCTTATCCCAGCTGAAGACCTACCTGCCCTGGTTCATGCATTTGTATCCTCCCGCTTAGACTACTGCAATGCCCTGTTCATCAGATCTACAGATAAGGTTCTGCGCCCCTAACAACTAGTACATAATGCCTCAACCAGACTCCTAGCCAATGCCCCCCGCAGCTCACATCACCCCAGTACTGCAAACTCTTCACTGGTTGCCAGTAAAATGGAGAATCAATTTTAAGATCTGCCTGCTGACATTCAAGGCTCTAAACCACATGGGACCCAAATATATAGCGGATCTATTGGAACTTTATGCCCCTCCACGCACCCTTCGCTCTGCCAACAAGATGAATCTGGTTATTCCCAGGATACACTTAACATGTGGTGCTCGGGCCTCTTCCTATGCAGCCCCTACTCTAAGAAACGCACTTCTCTGGACAGCTTTAACCACTTGACGACCGCAGTGTTAACCCTCCCTAACGACCAAGCTCATTTTTGCAGCACTGGGCTGTGCAGGCTTTTCAGCCTCCTGCATCGGACTCACTTTTTTTGTCCCTAAGGGGACATGCCGCCTGAGGTGTCCGATCGCTGTGGCCGTTTTTCGGTTTTTTCTCAGCCTCTATGAGGCTCTCTCTCCCTCCCCCCCCCCCCCCCCGTAATCTTTATGGAACAGGACGGCGATCCGTCCTGTTCTACCTCTCATAGGCATCAGCCTATGAGAGGACGGCGCTACGCTATCAGAGGCCGGGGATCGCCGATCTCGTACAGCGCTGGCGGGGACCGCAGCGATGTACAGTTGTAAACAAAGGGGATTTCTTTCCCCTTTCGTTTACAAACAGCCTGCTAGCCGCGATCGGCGGCTAGCATGCTAATCACGGAACAGGAACGATTGTGGCCGGTCCCTGGGAAACTGCAGCCCCAGGACTTGACGCCAATCAGCGTTAGGTGGTCCTGGGGCTGCTGTGACGGCCATCGGCATTAGGGGGTCCCCAGATGGTTAAAAAAAAAAAAAAAAAAAAAAAGCTAAAAATTCACCTCTTTTCCCGAGCCTTTGAGACTGCATAGTGCAGGGTCACAGCTCTTTGAGTTCCCAGGGAGAAAAGCGCTATAAAAATATTATTGTTATTTGTATGTGTTTTTAATTTTAAGATTTAACAACTAGTTATAACTATAAAGAGGGAGGCCTGTGGATAGTCCAGAGGCTTTCCGTGTCCTCCTTGCTTTCACAGTTACTGTGCATGGACTCAACATATCTGCCAAGTTTCTCACCTTCTATGAGTGCAGCCGTAATACACATGTGCGAGTAAGGCTGTACCTGCACAGTGAGCCAAAGACGCTCCATCCATGAGTGGCTCCATGCTACTGCACAGTTGTAGTGGGCATGATTTCTATCAAAAATAAGGTCCCAGGCAGGGTCAGCAGTCTAGAGGAGGACACGGAAAGTCTTTGGAGGATCCAGAGGCTTCCCTTTTCATAGGGAAGTCGCTTTTTTAATCACGTGCACCTCGGGTTCACTTTAAAAGTACAGGAAGAGTTAAAAGTAGTAGTTATCTATCGAATAAGCTTGTCGAATACAGTTCAGGTTCATGAAAAGTAAATTGAACCCAAAAGAGTGTGAAAGAGTGAGTAATAATTTTATGATGCCCAGTATTTTTTTTTATTAAATTAGATAGCACTATTCATTAAAACCTTTGCACCTTTGCACGGCGGCGGCTGCTCTGCGGTGGCGGCGCTGGAAGTGCTCCCGCTCTCTCTCCGTGTCAGAGCGGTCAGCTGTTTGGGGTGAGAATATATCGGCACCTGGTCCTGGGGGGGAGAGGGGGGGTCGGGCAGACATAGGCATGCTCTGCATGCTCAGCAGTATCTGATATGCGGCTTTGCGTCCGGAGCTTGGGGAAAAGGCTACATAGTTAAAAAATTAGATTGATTTTTAACTTCTGCATTGCCTTTTTGGATCACTTAAAAAGTTAATAAAACATTGCAATAGAGATTTAAATTTCATTTTTGGGGCTAACAGTTACTCTTTAACCTTCAAGAGAGCTATTAGCAACCATCACTCTGAATAGCTTTCACTAAGGGCTGGTTCAGACGGACGTCTGCGTAGCGTCGCGTCTGGGGGCGTTGCGGCGGCTGAGCGGTCAGGCTTTCAGTAGCCTTCGGTCGCGTCGTGATGCTGTTGCGGTTTTTTTTTCCCGTAGGGGAACATTAGCCGTCGCGGTTGGCCGCTCCCTGGAAGCTACATGTTGCTTCCAGGGGCAGCCCGAACGCTCGCGAAAATCGGGACCCGAACGCCGCGTTCGGGTAAAAGCGCGCAAAAGCTTGGTGTAAACGCTCTCATTCACTTGAATGGGAGCGTTTACCGCGACGGTCCGAACGCTTGCGGTAAACGCTCCGCAAGCGTCCGTCTGAACCAGCCCTAACTCTGCAACAACAAGTCTGCTTCCCATTTTCCAGGTGGAGCCATTCTTGTGGTTATCTGGCAGCCAGACAAACAGCTTGTCAGTATCTGTAGGAGCACCTTGAACTCTGGCAAGTCAACACAATAGAAAGGTCTGGCTGAAATGAAATTTTACTGAACTGTAACATCAGCAACACTGGCCTTTCCTTCAAACCATTTATCTACGGAGCAGTGAGTCCCGGGAGTGACAAAGTCAGCTGCTTCTAACAGCATATTTGCTGGGATCCTTCCAGATAAATTATGTTTCACGTCCCATCTTCACAAAATAAATAAAATAAAAATAGAAAAACACAAATAAAAGAAATCCTCTAAGCTCTAACTGTCCCTAAGGTGGTCACATACCAATAATACATGAGCTATATGGTCAATAAATGATGTGGTGCAGAGTGTACCTCAGAAAGCATGGTGTGTGTTAGGATGAGAACATGAGACTGGTAATTAAAGTGCTACTGAGAAAAAAACATTTTAAAATCGGATTCCCAGGAAAGTAATACATTCTAACCTCAATCCCTTACCTACTTAGGAAAAACAAACTTTATAAATTAAAGAAGAACTCCAGCCTAAACAAACATACTGTCATTAAGTTACAGCAGTTATGATAATGCAAATAGAAAGGTAATATAATCTCTTACCCACACGGTTTTAAAAGAACAGGCAAATGTTTGAAAGTTTGATTTCATGAAGGCAGCCATCTTTTTGGTTGAAAGGAGGTGACAGGGAGCATGAGACACAGTTCCAACTGTCCTGTGTCCTGAGCACCTCTCCCAGTTGCTAGGCAATGTGAACAACAACATAGGAAATCCCATCATGCTCTGCACAGCATCAGGGAAAAAAAGCCTTGGCTTTTTCTTTGATGGGTGGAGCTTAGATAAAATGCAAAAGCTTACCAATTTGGTAAGAAAAACAAAGTTCTGATGCTGTGAAACTGTTAAAGAAACACCAAGCCTTTTCAGTGCTGCTGAGTAGATTTTTAGTCCGGAGGTTCACTTTAAGCAGGGTTCCCCAACCCTGTCCTCAAGGCCCACCAACCATGCATGTTTTGTATAAATCCACACAGGTAGTTAATCAGCTCTGCTGACACATTACTTAACTCACCTGTGATTGTGTGTGGTTTCCTGCAAAACATGTACGGTGGGTGGGCCTGGAGGACAGGGTTGGGGAACTCAGGAAGATACATGTCACATTGGCCTCAATTCACTAAGCTTTAACAAACACTTTATCAAACGTTTGACAATTTACCTCATGGGTAAAATCTAATTTTGAATTCACTAAGGCGTTATAGATTTATTGAACATTTTATCGATAAAACATTCGATATATCTATAACACCTTCGTGAATTCAAAATTAGATTACCCATGAGGTAAATTATCAAACGTTTGATAAAACGTTAAGAAAAAGTGAATTGAGGCCATTATGAGACAAACAAGCGTATGTTCGGTCCCAAGCCAACATAGAATGAACGTGGTCTTTTAGTTTTTTTTTTGTGTGTGTGCGCAGAGTCTAAGTGGCCATGAGTTTTCACAAGAGTGCCCTGCAAGGGATGATGGACATTGTTGCATAGTGCCCACCAGGTTGCACTCCAGGTAAACCATAACAATCGTTTGGAGAACAAGTGACACTGCGTTGTGGAGTTTGTAGCCAAACGCAAGCACAGGGTAAAGAGCAGGCTGCAGACGATTGGTTGGGTTACAGGCAAAAGGGTCAGTACTGTTTTAAGAATTATATAATAAGCTTTATATTTAAATAAGTATATTAGAAGCCCTGTATGTTGTAATAAGCCCTAAATTGCTGAAGGCTCTCACAGGTCTGTGTTAGTGTCAATTTGACCTAGCTTATGTCTGGGAAAGTTCCGAGACATTAGCAGAGAACACTTTATCAGAAATGCGTCATGAATGACATTGTTTAGTCTCGATGTCTGGGGCAAAAAAGTCAACCAGCAGACAAGATGGCTGGTGACGTCCATTTTTAATCAGCTGCGTTAGAAATGACCTAATCAGAATTTATAAACAATATTATTTAGGTATTCAAAACATGATAAAGCATTGACGCATGGAAGCTTTAGCCAATCAGAACCTGGGATCCAGGGAAATTCCAGATTAGGCAGCCATATTGCATCCTATCACTATAAAAGTAGGAGCTGAAAGCTCATAGTTTGCAGAAACCCAACAATCTCCTGAGAAGACACATGAAGCAGAAGCTACCTTCCCACAAGTGGTTCTAGATGCTGAAGAGATGACAGAGAAGGGGTAATATGCTTAAAGAGGAACTGTAACATAAAAATATCCCCTGGGGGGTACTCACCTCGGGTGGGGGAAGCCTCCGGATCCTAATGAGGCTTCCCACGCCGTCCTCCATCCGTCAGGGGTCTCGCTGCAGCCCTCCGTGGAGTCCGGGCAGCGGTGACGTCATTATTTACCTTCCTGGCTCCTGCGCAGGCGCTCTGACGGCTGTCGGCTCCGAACTACACGGAAATACCCGATCGCCGTCGGGTCCGCTCTACTGCGCAGGCGCAAGTTTCCTGCGCCTGCGCAGTAGAGCGGACCCGAATGAGATCGGGTATTTCCGTGTAGTTCGGAATGGAAAGCCGCCACAGCGCCCCCGCTGGAGCCAGCAAAGGTAAATATTGAAATGACAGTCGGCACAGTCGCCGGCTGTTCGGAGGGCTGCGGAGAGACCCCCGTGGGACAGAGGACGGCGTGGGAAGCCTCATTAGGATCCGGAGGCTTCCCCCACCCGAGGTGAGTACCCCCCAGGGGATGTTTTGAATGTTACAGAGTCTCTTTAATATTCTGGCGATTTACTTGATTAATTTTTCAGCATTAAGTTTTGTTAAGATGTTAGCAAGAAGATTTTTTAGAAGCTATTTTTTATGCTATTTCTTTAAAAAGATTACACAGCTACTAGATACACAGCTATTAATACAGATGAGACTACTTTTGCTCTTATTCTACATAACACAATTCTTATATTCTTTTTGAATGTACTTAGAAAAGTGATGATCGCTTGGCTCTAAAGCCTTGATGAGATGGAATACTGTTAGAAGGAAACACTACTTGGAACGGTTCATATTCTGTATATATGCTGTATGATAAGCAAATACAATTTTTTATATTAAATCAAATACTGAGTGCTTTGATTCATTTCAAGGTACACCGTCAATCTATAATTACGGTTATAGAGGGTTCAGACCCCGCTATGCTGGATTTATATGAGAGCAATGCTTTAAGGCAGGGGTCTCAAACTCGCGGCCCATTTGCAGCCCTTGATACAATATTTTGTGGCCCTCGCCGGCAAAAGCTTCCTTATAGTTCGCTTCAGTGCTCCCAAGTAATCCGCCGCATCCTCGCCGCTAAACGAGGGCTGCAGAGCCCCCAAATCGCCCGGGGGGCAATCCGCCATCATCTCCTGGAAGGGGCAGAGCTTTCAGCTTCATCTCTGCCCCTCCTGACCTTAATCGCCGCCTCTCCCCGCCCCTCTCTGTGAAGGAAGAGTGAGAGGGGCGGGCAGAGGCGGCGATGCGCAGCGATTGTGAAATTCCTTATGCGGCCCAGCCTCATCCTGACTTTGCGTCTTGCGGCCCCCAGGTAAATTGAGTTTGAGACCCCTGCTTTAAGGGCTGGTCCTTTACTGAGTTAGCAATCATAAAAAGGCAAGAACCGCTCAGGTTTTTGACAAAGTACTATGCGCTAACCCAAGTTGAAAGAACCATCAGCACCAGCTGCAGGGAGTGACTGGCATGTATAAGCCAAGGCCTTTGTTTGAAAGCAAACTTTTGCGTGCCATGCATGCACAGACACTCTTTTGAGAACATACTTTGACAGAATTTCAAGCACACATACAAGGCATAACACGCCAAAATAATCTTAAAAAAAGGTCATGACCTGCAGGGAGCGCTCTTACTCACAGGACGCCGGGCTAAGAGGCGGTGAGTATGACACCAGAAGATGGGGTGGAATGATCCAAAATGAAGAAACAGGAGGGGACAGTACGGCATGTTTCTGCCACTGCGCAATCCTCTATTCTAGATGTACAGATGATCACACTAGAATAGTGGCTGGATGGTGTACTGGTTAAGGGCTCTGCCTCTGACACAGGAGACCTGGATTCGAATCTCGGCTCTGCCTGTTCAGTAAGCCAGTAATTCAGTAAGGAGTTCTTTGGGCAAGACTCCCTAACACTGCTACTGCCTACTGAGTGCGCTCTAGTGGCTGCCTCGCAAGCGCTTTGAGTCCGACAGGAGAAAAGCGCTATACAAAAAAAAGGTATTAATAATAATAATAATAATAATAATAATATTATTATTATTATTATTGCTACATGCATGGCCATACCCACTGCAAGTAAATGGCAAACAAATCCTGATATTCTTGAAAATGGAGTTCAGGAATCATTACAGGTGTATAATTTGTATTAAAGAAGAATTTATCAAACTATTACATAGATGTATCCCCCAAGTTATACCAGTTATTGCAACACATTTTTAAACATGCATTTTCCTTTGCTTACAATATTTTTTGAAAGATCATAGGAATCCGCCTTTTTTGCTCCTGAAAAGTTAGTGTGTCATGGTCCCAGTAGAAATGACCTTGCAGAAGGTGTTTCTAACTCCTGCTCCAGACTCCTGCTGCACTAACACAAATACAGAAGTTTTCCCAAGCATAGTTTATGGTTTTTCATGAAAAATAAAAATAAATGACTTTACCCTCTGAGTCCATCAGTAAAGCTAGCTGCTTCCGTAATAAACTAACTAATTCAGATATTACTGTGAATTGTGAAAATGACTGAAGACAGAGTCCAAACCCTATTCAGAAGGTTGTTTTTTTTTTTGTTTTTTTTTGCTGAAGGAGATATAGACAGACAGTAATCAAGTACAAATGTTATTTCTTTTAAAATAGGATCTGTAAGGAAGACCAAAAAAGTGCCCCTATGGGGTACTTACCTAGGGAGGTGGAAGCCTCTGGATCCTGATGAAAATCCGCCAACAATCCCGTACGAGCCAAGCCCAATTGGATATGCTCTACTTCACAGGTGCGCGGTGTCTGCACCTGCGCAGTAGAGCGCATCTAATCGAGCTCGGCTATTTCTGCCTGAGCCTGAAGAAAAAAACGCTACTGAGCCTGTGCAAGGCTCACACAGGATTGTTATGAACCTTGAGCCCTGGCGGATCTTTGGTGGCTGACAACACTGGAACAGAGGAGGACGGGGGAAAGCTTCATTAGGATCTAGAGGCTTTCTCCCCCTGAGGAGAATGTAAAGCTTATATGTATGTGTTTACATGCCTTTTAAAATTTACCATGTTTTGTGATGTCGTCCTTTTAATCCAAGTCTATTGACACTTCATAAATTTCTCCTTTAAGGAAGGCAATGCTATTATTTAAACTCTAAACTGAGCATTTGTGCAGGTGTGCCTTAGTGAATGACGCAAAGGTATCACCTGATTGGCAGATCTTCATGTTTAAAAACCGAAGCACTCTTCTGCAGAAGCATTTCAGCAGTTTATCACTATGTGGACATCTTCGAATTTAACCTAATGTGAATCCTACAAGATGAAGAGGGAAAAGTGTAATTCATCTGCAATTATTGATTGCTATAAGCATCAGTTCTATCAGTTTGCCATTAAATGTAAATGTAAAGCTTTGCCGCTTTACAAATGCACTTCATGAATATCACATGACCTAGTGGGCTTTTGTTGTCTTAGTTTGTATATTGCCAAAGAGGTTGTCCCCACATCAAAAATTATAATTCAAATAAAAGGATTGCATTGGTCACAGGGATTTTATATTATATACCTAGTATGAAAAAGGTAATTTGTTTTTGGTTTATAAATCATGATTCAAAATCATACACATTTACACACAAACACATTTCATTGGTGACTGTCAGTCCAGAGACCATACCTCCCAACAATTTGAGATAAGAAAGAGGGACACTCTAAAAAAAGGACCATTGTCGCGAAAATTAGAAAATATACAGGATCTTCTAAAAAAATTAGCATATTGTGATAAAGTTCATTATTTTCTGTAATGTACTGATAAACAGACTTTCATATATTTTAGATTCAAATACACACAACTGAAGTAGTTCAAGCCTTTTATTGTTTTAATATTGATGATTTTGGCATACAGCTCATGAAAACCCAAATTTCCTATCAAAAAATAAGCATATTTCATCCGCCCAATAAAAGAAAAGTGTTTTTAAAACAAAGAAAGTCAACCTTCAAATAATTATGTTCAGTTATGCACTCAATATTGGTCGGGAATCCTTTTGCAGAAATGACAGCTTCAATGCGGCGTGGCATGGAGGCAATCAGCCTGTGGCACTGATCAGGTGTTATGGAGGCCCAGGATGCTTCGATAGCAGCCTTAAAGTGAACCTCCGGACTATAAATCAACTTTCAGCACTGAAAAGGCCTGGTTTTTCTTTAAAGGAGAACTGTAGTGAGAGGTATATGGAGGCTGCCATATTTATTTCCTTTTAAGCAATACCAGTTGCCTGGCTATTCAGCTAATCCTCTGCCTCTAATACTTTCAGCCATAGGCCCTGAACAAGCATGCAGCAGATCAGGTGTTTCTGACAAATTTAGACAGATATGACAAGATTAGCTGCATGCTTGTTTCTGGTGTGATTCAGACACTTCTTTAGGCAAATAGACCATCAGGGCTGCCAGGCAACTGGTATTGCTTAAAAGGAAATAAATATGGCAGCCTCCATATCCCTCTCACTACAGTTCTCCTTTAACAGCTTCACAGCATCAGAACTTTGTTTCTCTTATCCAAGTCTCATTTTTAGCTGCACAGAAGAAAACTGCCCGGGCTTTTTTCCCCTGATGCTGTGCAAAGCATGATGGGATTTCTGATATTGTTGCTCTCGTTCTGCTGTTTTGGTGCAAATTTTTTTTTACATTTTAAATTTGACATTTGAAGCCTAGCGTGTGCAGCTGGGAGAGGTTATCAGGACACAGGACAGTTGGAACTGTGTCTCATGCTCCCTGTCACATCCTTTCAACCAAAAAGATGGCTGCCCCCATGACAAAGATGGCAGCCCCCATGAATCACAAACATGTGCCTGTTCTTTTAAAACAGGGTGGAGAAAAATTATATGACCTATCTAGTCTAATGAACATAACTAATGTAACTTAATGACAGTATGTTTGTTTAGGCTGAAGTTCTCCTTTAAGCTCATCCAGAGCGTTGGGTCTTGCGTCTCTCAACTTTCTCTTCACAATATCCCACAGATTCTCTCTGGGGTTCAGGTCAGGAGAGTTGGCAGGCCAATTGAGCACAGTAATACCATGGTCAGTAAATCATTTACCAGTGGTTTTGGCAATGTGTGCAGGTGCCAGGTCGTGCTGAAAAATGAAATCTTCATCTCCATAAAGCTTTTCAGCAGATGGAAGCATGAACCCACTTTTGAACCAAAAACAGCGGCAGAAGCGCCTGACCTGGGCTACAGAGAAGCAGCACTGGACTGTTGCTCAGTGGTCCAAAGTACTTTTTTCAAATGAAAGCAACTTTTACATGTCATTTGGAAATCAAGGTGCCAGAGCCTGGAGGAAGACTGAGGAGAGGGAAATGCCAAAATGCCTAAAGTCCAGTGTCAAGTACCCACAGTCAGTGATGGTCTGAGGTGCCATGTCTGCTGCTGGTGTTGGTCCACTGTGTTTTATGAAGGGCAGGATCAATGCAGCTAGCTATCAGGAGATTTGCGAGCACTTCATGCTTCCATCTGCTGAAAAGCTTTATGGAGATGAAGATTTCATTTTTCAGCACGACTTGGCACCTGCTCACAGTGCCAAAACCACTGGTAAATGGTTTACTGACCATGGTATTACTGTGCTCAATTGGCCTGTCAACTCTCCTGACCTGAACCCCATAGAGAATCTGTGGGATATTGTGAAGAGAAAGTTAAGAGACGCAAGACCCAACACTCTGGATGAGCTTAAGGCCGCTATCGAAGCATCCTGGCCTCCATAACACCTGAGCAGTGCCACGAGCTGATTGCCTCCATGCCACGCCGCATTGAAGCAGTCATTTCTGCAAAAGGATTCCCGACCAAGTATTGAGTGCATAACTGAACATAATTATTTGAAGGTTGACTGTTTTAAAAACACTTTTCTTTTATTGGGCGGATGAAATATGCTAATTTTCTGAGATAGGAAATTTGGGTTTTCATGAGCTGTATGCCAAAATCATCAATATTAAAACAATAAAAGTCTTGAACTACTTCAGTTGTGTGTATTTGAATCTAAAACATATGAAAGTCTAAATGTTTATCAGTACATTACAGAAAATAATGAACTTTATCACAATATGCTAATTTTGAGAAGATCCTGTAAACATATACATATAAAAAGTAAAATTTTTTCCAGAGTATAATGAGCCATAAATTACTTTACTCCTACGTTGCCGTCACTTGCAGTAAGTAGAAGAAATCTGACAAAACCTACAGATTTTGAACTAGTACCATCTCCCCATGGGAGGTTCTCAGGGTTTTCTTTATATTCAAAAGCACTTAGGCCTAGTGCACACCGGAGCGTTTCCGCTGCGGTTTGCGATCTGCTTGCGGGTGCGGATCAGCTAGGGTAATGTATTTCAATGGGCTGGTGCACACCAGAGCGGGAGGCGTTTTGCAGAAACGCATACTCCCGGGCTGCTGCAGATTTTGGATTGCGGATGCGTTTCTGCCTCAATGTTAAGTATAGGAAAACCGCAAACCGCTCTGAAAAACGGCACTTCAGAGCGGTTTGCCAGGCGGTTTTTGTTACAGTAGCTGTTCAGTAACAGCTTTACTGTAACAATGCATGAAATCTACTACACCAAATCCGCAAAATGCTAGCTGAAACGCTACAGAAAAAGAAGAAAAAGCGTTTCAAAATCTGCTAGCATTTTGCGGATCTGCTAGTGGTTTTTGGTGTGCACCAGGCCTAAGTGAATGGCAGTTGCTCTGTCCAACTGCCAAAAAAGTGTGCAGCGAGCAGGGAGGCTGGTCAGCATCTTTGTAGAAATCTTTTTTAGGGCTCGTTTCCACTATTGCGGTGCGGAAACGCCTGGATTCCACCGCTGATGAAATCGCTTGCAAATGCAATTCCCCATGCGTTTTTTGCCGCGACTTCACATAGGTGAGGGTATATGCGATTTTAACCATGTCACTGCCTGTGTGAATTTACATTGGTACCTATGCGAATTCGTGGCAAAAAACACATGGGGAAACTGCATGCGATTTCCCTATTAAACACATTGCATGCATTCCACTCGCAGGCAAATTCTGCGGCTCTTTTGTGCGTTTTTTCACCGCTGAAAAAAAAGGCACCTCAACAACGCTACAGTGGAAACAGGCCCATCCACTTGCATTACATGTGCGAATCCGCATGCGTTGGACGCATGCGGATTCGCGATAGTGGAAACGAGCCCTTAGGGAGTGTTTTTATAAAGAATAAAGGCCATGCTGAGAATCCCCTATGGAGAGATAGACTAGCCCAAAGCCTGTCGGTTCTGTCAGATTTCTACTACCTACTGTAAGAGACAGCAACATAGGAGAAAAGTAATTTATGGCTGGAAGAAACATACTTATTTGAATGTTTTTACATATATTTTAAGATTTTGGTGACACTGTTTCGTTAAAGTGGACCCAAACTAAAAATACAAGATTTCAGAAATAAAATCTATTTTCTAAATTATAATAATAAATAGCAGCCTTTTTTCAGCTGCACGATGACAAATATAAAATATTTTACATTTATTGGAGGAACCCCTCCCTTCCATTCAGATTGCCGGCAAATAATCCGGCAAACTGGTGGAGTAGATGGTGTCCAGCAAAGGAGGAATTGCTAATGGCTGCCCCCAGTATAACCCTAGTTATGCAAAGAGGAGGGTGAAAAG
Source organism: Hyperolius riggenbachi (assembly GCF_040937935.1). Taxonomy (NCBI): domain Eukaryota; kingdom Metazoa; phylum Chordata; class Amphibia; order Anura; family Hyperoliidae; genus Hyperolius; species Hyperolius riggenbachi. The sequence continues at coordinate 74,520,690 of NC_090648.1, forward strand.
CAGAACCTGAAATGATCATAGGCTTGAAGGAGTGTTTATTTATCTTTGTATGTGTCAGAGTGGTGCAACTAAATATTTTGAATTAAAAAATGTTTGGTTTGGGTCCGCTTTAAGACGTGCTCTAGCCACACCTCTAACCACGCCCCTCATCAGGCATATCACAAAAATTTCAGAAGCGAAACATTTAATTTTATCATTCAAACCACTACTGGTCATCTCTTTTATCAGTAGTTTTTCTTTCATTTTAACATTTGAAAAAACAAAATAAATCATTTTAAGTGATGGGAATAATGTTTAGAGTCAGTTAAACATTTTTTTCATTAGAAAAATACATATACTTACATAGATCAGTACATCAGTCCTGAAAGAGGGACAAATGGGAAAGACAGAGAGACTTGGATCCCAAAGAGGGATTGTCCCCATGAAAGAGGGACAGTTGGAAGCTGTGACAGAGACCATGGTCTCAATTCACTAAGCTTAATTCCTGTCGTTAATAACATTTCTAGAGTTATCACCATGGTGATGAGGCATGTAGCATTCAGGAAACACTTTACCTCAGGCAAACCTTAAGATAACTTCAATTCTTAAAATAACTCCAGAATTCTAAAGTTAAAGACAGGCTGTTACCTGCGTGCGAAAATAACTACAGAGGAGGTAACTTAAGGAATGAAGAGATAAGATAACGCTCTCACTGTGTGGTGGTAAGTTTTCTCTTGCCTTATCTCCAGCATGATCTTAGTGAATTGAGGCCAATGATTCTCTTCAAGGTTACGTAAAGGGGCCCATACACTCAGCCGATTAGCGGCCGATTGATCGCAAATCGATTGCCCGATCGATTTGCGGCTGATTTCGCGCGATTTCAATCGATCTGACATGCTGGAAAATCTAGGTCGATCTGATGAGATTGCTTATCAATTTCAATTTGGACCTAATGGAAATCTGATGGCAAAAAAATGCCATCAGATCGATTTTCAATAGATTTCATACTGAAATCTATTGGAAATCTGTTCCTAGTAAAAAATGTTCCTAAACACATCAGATAGATCAGAAAATCTATCTGATGATCTATCTGCTGCTAATCTAACGAGTGTATGGCCACCTTAAGACAAATTGTGACACCTGATTACTTTACAGAAAAAGCAAGGTTAGTACTGGCTGGTTGAGCAATGACCTACCACTCTTAGGGCTCATTTCCACTACTGCAGAAATTAGGCCGAATCCGCAGTTTCCCCGCAGGCAAATCGGGTGGAAATTCTGCCATAGGGGATAATGCCACAGCCGTCCGAATCGCCTGCCATACCGATTCGGACGACATTGCAGCATTTTTCCGCCCAAGTGGCAGTGAACCCCATAGCCGTGCATGGCCCAGCTTCCGGGATTCAGTTCTTTTTCTTTTCAGTTCAGTTCTTTTGCGAGTATGCAATTCTGCGTACTCGCACAACAGGAAGTGCTGCGGCTGGTGGAAACTGGCCCTTAGGGCTTGTTCACACTAGAGGCGTTTTATGATTTATTTTTTTAAGCGCTGGTAATTTTCAAAATCACCCTGAAAGCGCTTGTGCAATGATTCTCTAGAAGAGAGTTCACATCAGAGTGGTGCGTTTCCGATTCGCTCAGCAGAGCCCTGCCTGTGCCATTTTTGAGGAGATTCTGCCTCAATGGAAGGTATAGGCAAAACGCTCACCAAATCGCTTTGTGCAGTGACTGGGTTCGCGATAAAAAAAAAAAAAAAAAAAGGTACAGGCAGCGCTTTGCTGAGCGGATCGGAAATGAACTGCTCATATATGAGCTCTCTTGTAATTTTGAAAATTGCCTGCGCTTGAAAAAGGGCAAAAAGGCACTTAGTGTGAAAACACACTAAAACACACACACACACACACACACACACACACACACACACACACACACACACACACACCAGATCGGACATGTTCAAAATAATTTATCTGGCAATAAATCTGGCAGAAACTCTCACTGTGTGTACCAGGCATAAGGCACCAATTTGTTGTCAATGCCAGTCAAGATCATTCTCTGCCTTGCCAGAGTCTGCCACGACTTCCAGCCACTTCAGACGGCAGTCCTTAAAGGTGTGCACACATCTTATAGGAAACATCAGGCAAGCTAGGGAAAAGGAGATGTACTTATCCGGCCCTTCCTCCAGCCCCTGGCAGCCGCTATATCCCTCGCCGTAGCTCCGGGGTCCCAGGATCCGCTCCAGACCAAGTGGAGGCGATTGACAGCGGCGCTCGCGCAGGCCAAGTGGATGCCGCCCCAAAGCTGCGGCGAGGGATATTGCAGCTGCCAGGGGCTGGAGGAAGCCCTGGGTAAGTAAATCTCATTTTACCTAGCTTGCCTGAGGTTTCCTTTAAACACTTAAGCCTAGATCCGGACCAATATTTTTGTCCAGATAGGCACAGCTAAAGAGGAGCCGTTAGGTATAAGGTCTCAGAGAAAATAAACACATATATCAGTAGCTAAATATTGGCTGTACTTACATTACATATGCATTTCACTGTCCACGTTTGGATTTCACAGAATTTGTATATAGTATATGCAGAGATAGATGCTCCTGACAGCTCATGGCAGGCTCCATGTTTTTCTGTCAAATGTGTCGTCATGTCCTGCCTGCTTCCTGATCACAGATAAGCTCGTACTTGAACAACACAGTGTGCAGTGAATATTAATGAGCCATGTGGCTAGGAACAATAGCTGACTCCTGCAGTGTACTCTGCCCGGAGATTTATCAGTGCTACGCGCTGGACTGATTACAAGCTGCTTTAACGTCTCATTAGCAGCCGAGGGGAGGGCCCCAGAATGCTTTGCAGTATAGTATGCGGCTTGCGTCCTCTTGGGTCTAATTAGCTTTTCTGATAAGCACACATCAAAGGTAAGAGAGATTTTTATCTTCACTAATGGCTTTCTGGCTTCCTTCTAAACTGTTTAACACAGGAGAATAGAGGTTTAAATTAGCTTCTGCAGCCTGACAGTTACTCTTAAAGGCAAACTGGTCGAGAATTCTCGTCCAGTTTGCATACAGAACCGCCGGGGTGTGAGGGCCGCAAGCCCACGCACCCCAGCGGTTTTCCGTGTCAGCGATTGGGGAAGAGAAAAAGCTTCTCTGAACCAATCACAATGCCTGTGATGGAAGGACATGACCCCATTAGAGGCCATGTCCATTCATAAAAAAAAAAAAAAAAAAAAAAAAAAAATTAAGTTCATTGCCTTGTAAGCCAAGGAGTGTTTATCGCCATCTAGTGGCGAAAAGTGAAATTACCGTGCACAGATTTTGTATTAACCACTTGATGATGCAGCCTTTAACCCCCCCCCCCCCCCCCCCTTAAGGACCAGCGCTGTTTTCGCTGATCCGTGCTGGGTGGCTCTACAGCCCCCAGCACAGATCAAACACCAGGCAGAGCGACCAGATCGCCCCCCTTTTTTCCCCACTAGGGGGATTATGTGCTGGGGGGGGGGGTCTGATCGCTGGCTGGTGGGGGGGGGGCACACCTCAAAGCCCCCTCCACCGCAGGATTTCCCCTCTACCTCTCATCCCTCCCTTCCCCGGAGATCGGAGGCTGCACAGGAACGGATCTGTCCTGTGCAGCCTCTAACAGGCTCCTACCTGTCATGTGACAGCGATCCCCGGCCGCTGATTGGCCGGGGATCGCTGATCTAGTACAACGCTGCTACTGTTAGCAGCGTTGTACAAATGTAAACAAAGCGGATTATTTCCGCTTGTGTTTACATTTAGCCTGCGAGCCGCGATCGGCGGCCCACAGGCTATTCACGGAGCCCCCCCGCCGTGAATTGACAGGAAGCAGCCGCTCGCGCGAGCGGCTGTTTCCTGATTAATTAGCCTGCAGCTGGCGACGCAGATCTGCGTCGCTGGTCCTTCAGCTACCACTTTGCCGACGTGCGTTATGAGTGGTTAAAAAAAAAACAAAAAAAAACAAAAAAACAACAACAAAAAAACCAACAAAAAAAACAACAAAAAAAAACAGTAAATACCCACAACATACAGAGGAGGAAATAATTATTTGACCCCTCACTGATTTTGTAAGTTTGTCCAATGACAAAGAAATGAAAAGTCTCAGAACAGTATCATTTCAATGGTAGGTTTATTTTAACAGTGGCAGATAGCACATCAAAAGGAAAATCCAAAAAAATAACCTTAAATAAAAGATAGCAACTGATTTGCATTTCATTGAGTGAAATAAGTTTTTGAACCCCTACCAACCATTAAGAGTTCTGGCTCCCACAGAGTGGTTAGACACTTCTACTCAATTAGTCACCCTCATTAAGGACACCTGTCTTAACTAGTCATCTGTATAAAAGACACCTGTCCACAGAATCAAGCAGACTCCAAACTCTCCAACATGGGAAAGACCAAAGAGCTGTCCAAGGATGTCAGAGACAAAATTGTAGACCTGCACAAGGCTGGAATGGGCTACAAAACCATTAGCAAGAAGCTGGGAGAGAAGGTGACAACTGTTGGTGCGATTGTTCGAAAATGGAAGGAGCACAAAATGACCATCAATCGACCTCGCTCTGGGGCTCCACGCAAGATCTCACCTCGTGGGGTGTCAATGGTTCTGAGAAAGGTGAAAAAGCATCCTAGAACTACACGGGAGGAGTTAGTGAATGACCTCAAATTAGCAGGGACCACAGTCACCAAGAAAACCATTGGAAACACATTACACCGCAATGGATTAAAATCCTGCAGGGCTCGCAAGGTCCCCCTGCTCAAGAAGGCACATGTGCAGGCCCGTCTGAAGTTTGCCAATGAACACCTGAATTATTCTGTGAGTGACTGGGAGAAGGTGCTGTGGTCTGATGAGACCAAAATAGAGCCCTTTGGCATTAACTCAACTCGCTGTGTTTGGAGGAAGAAAAATGCTGCCTATGACCCCCAAAACACCGTCCCCACCGTCAAGCATGGGGGTGGAAACATTTTGCTTTGGGGGTGTTTTTCTGCTAAGGGCACAGGACAACTTAATCGCATTAACGGGAAAATGGACGGAGCCATGTATCGTGAAATCCTGAACAACAACCTCCTCCCCTCTGCCAGGAAACTGAAAATGGGTCGTGGATGGGTGTTCCAGCACGACAATGACCCATAACATACAGCAAAGGCAACAAAGGAGTGGCTCAAGAAGAAGCACATTAAGGTCATGGAGTGGCCTAGTCAGTCTCCGGACCTTAATCCAATAGAAAACCTATGGAGGGAGCTCAAGCTCAGAGTTGCACAGAGACAGCCTCGAAACCTTAGGGATTTAGAGATGATCTGCAAAGAGGAGTGGACCAACATTCCTCCTAAAATGTGTGCAAACTTGGTCATCAATTACAAGAAACGTTTGACCTCTGTGCTTGCAAACAAGGGTTTTTCCACTAAGTATTAAGTCTTTTATTGTTAGAGGGTTCAAAAAATTATTTCACTCAATGAAATGCAAATCAGTTGCTATCTTTTATTTAAAGGAGTACTATCGATTGAAACTACTTTTTTTTTTAATACTCAATATTAGTGTACACATTACCATTAGTGCTAGGGGCACTTTATTTATTCACCCAGGTCTCTCTCTCACTATCCCTGCTTAAACATTCATTTCTCACACAGCTCATAGTAGTTTGGGTCACCCTGAGCTGCTTGGTTACTCTGTCACACAGCTCACAAATCTATGCCACTGTGTCACTCACAGCTAGGCATGCAGCAGACATGAGGAGAAACAGGCTGATCTGAGGTGGTAACAGGTAACTAAATGAGCTGGAATATTGCTGGAATATAACTAGCTATAACACTAGTCTGTGTTTACACTCAGACTGGCTGCCTGCTTGAGGCGATTCACTCCAGGCTGCATCCACTTTACAAGCTGCTGAGAGGGGCAGACCACTGTCTACAATTAGCATTATTAGTATCTTTATCAGTAAAGAGAAGCAAAGATAATAAACACACATTGCTAGAATCTTTAACCCCTTACCACCATATCAACAAGATTCTTTCAGCAAGGTGATAATTAAACTATAAACTGAGGAGTTGATAGCATCTCCCCTGTGCAGAGACATGGTCTAGCCCTCTGGGAGCTCAGTATTCGATACATTTTGTATCCAACACTGACGCCAAAACTGACGGAGGATTTTACAGCTGAGAGGAACAGCTGTGTGAGGAATCAAATTGCTCCTAGTACTTACACTAATGTGTGCTACAACATACAGCATTTAAAAATAAATGCATACATCGATAGTATTCCTCTAAGGTTATTTTTTCGATTTTCCTTTTGATGTGCTATCTGCCACTGTTAAAATAAACCTACCATTGAAATGATACTGTTCTGAGACTTTTCATTTCTTTGTCATTGGACAAACTTACAAAATCAGTGAGGGGTCAAATAATTATATCCTCCACTGTACATATTAATAAAGGATAAGTCCCTAAGGCAACTATTAATGGATTTTTTTTTTATTTTTTTTTTTAATATTTTAAATTGTTTGCTTGGTAACTGGGGGAGGGGGCTTTGGTAGTGATTTAATTATATTAATTTTATTAGATAAGGGCTTACAATTGATGGAACACAAAAAAAACCCCACAGGAAAAATTACACCTTTATTTCCAAATAATATATTGTCGCTATACAATGCATTAGGAACATAATTTAAATTCTGTGATAGCCGGCACTAATGAGCAAATACAATGGGTGGGTTTTATTTATAGTGGCATTGCTTATTTTAAAAACTATGGGGGTGGAATTGGAGAAATAGTGTATTTTTTCTTTTTGTGTGTGCGTTTGCCTTTAAAACGCATAGAAAATAAATTACTGAAAACAAGTATTGCTCACAAAAACCTTAATTTATGGCGAACAAAAAACAAGATTTAGATCATTTACGTGCGAGTAGTGATAAAGTTATTGGCGAATTAATGGGAGGAGCACTGACGGGAAAACTGCTTCTGTCCTAAAGGTGAAAACACCTGCGGGCTATAAGTTCCAGTGACATAGGGCTCATAGGCTGGAAATTGATTAACACTTCATTAAGAGAAAATAAAAATAGGTTTTACTCTGAAACCATCTTTTTAAACTTTAAAAAAAAGTAAAATAAAAATAAAAAGTAAATGATTGCTGCTGTAGCAAATAGCAGCAATTATTCATTAAATGGTTGCAAGCATGAGTACATGCACATGCAGCACCAACACGTACATGCATGAGTGTGCATCAGATGCTTTTAATGCAGGACATGAGTCTTATGCCTGGGAATCTTCCGTGTAGCCAATTAGGACCAGAGCCTCATGTCACGGAATCTTAAAGTGGTACAGTCTTCGAATTTCATCTATAGTTTAAAGTGAACTAAAAATCTACTCAGCAGCACTGAAAAGGCTTGGTGTTTTTTTTAACAGTTTCACAGCATCAGAACTTCGTTTTTGTTACCCAAGCCTTATTTTTAGCTGCACGGAAGAAAACTGCCCGGCATTTTCCCCCTGATGCTGTGCAAAGCATGATGGGATTTCTGTTCTTCTGCTGTTTTGGCCCAAATTTGTTTTTTTTAATTTTGAATTTGAGATTTGAAGCCTAGTGCGCGCAACTGGGAGGGGTGATCAGCACACAGGACAGTTGGAACTGTGTCTCACCCTCCGTCACCTCCTTTCAGCCAAAAAGATGGCTGGCCCATGAAAACGATGGCTGCACCCATGACATCACAAACATTTGCCTATTCTTTTTATAACAGGGTGGGTAAGAGATTATATAGTTACGTTCCTGTACTGAAGCCCTACCCCCAAAAAAAAAAAAAAATCTACCATTACACATTTCTCCTCAGATTATAAATGCAGTGATGCTGAGCATTATCAACAAGTACTAGTTCGTTCATCACAAGCTGATAAATTTGCCAATTCAGATCTTTACGAATATGCCCCTCAGCTTTCTGAACCTGGTCACATGAGGTGGAACTGTTTTTTTATATCTTTGTACTCGCCATTCTCAATGTACATCAGAATAACGGTTTGGTTTTGCTGACATTTGGTTTACTAGAATTCTTATTTTCTTTTGTAGAATATTAATTAGACAAGAGCAGTTCCAGAACACTGCAGTCAAGGCAAAGAACTCTGTCACATTTTACGGCTTACAAGCATAAATTCTGCATTTGAAGCATAAAATAAATAGAAAGAGTAACTTGGTACATCTGTTTTTTCTGATGGTAATAAGATATTTCCTTGCCACTAACCCAGGACCTGAAGTGTACAAAGTATTTATGCTTCTAGCCAGATAGATATTTGCTTGTTTCGTTTTCCAGACAGAACTATAAAGTGGCAGTTGAAAGCAACACAAACATTTCAGGGGAAGAAAAAAGGCTTCCGAGCATACTCAGAGGTAGGCAAGTGCAGAGAAAATGCACATTTCCTGCAGGTTGGCCTGTACTGTGCCTGCGCAAGTGGAACTGTCAATCACCGCCACATGGACCGGAGCAGCCTGCGCAGTGCGCTCCAAACCACGTGGCAGTGATTGACAGCTTGCAAAAAAGTTAATTTGTGCTGTGCCAAAAACATGTGGGGACCTCAGCCCTTGTGTTCGAGATCCCTGCATCATGGTATGCCTAACAAGGGGTGTGTGTCCCTCTTTGTTATCTCAAGTCGTTGGGAGTTATGGAAACTCCCCCTCCCCCCATATGTCCACATTTGGATAGAGCCGGGTACAGAGTTGTGTTTGTTTTACTACGGTGATGCAGGTCTTGATATCAGAAAAAACCTTCTGTTTTATTTCATATATTTCTGGCTGTGGCAAGGAAAATAATCTTCACTAAAAGGTTGGACCTTTCCTTACCTACAGCGAGTATGGTGAAGATGGAGCTTAATTACATCTTCACCATAGAAAAATTAAACAGCACCCCCCCCAATCCAGCTCTGGCAATCCCAGAATATTGGCCAAGGCGGTGCACGTAGGCGTAGTAGTCATCGGGCTCCAGAACCAGGGCTGTGGAGTCGGAGTCGTGGAGTCGGAGTCGTGGAGTCGGGCAATTTTGGGTGCCTGGAGTCGGAGTCGGGAAAAAATGCACCGACTCCGACTCCTAATGAATTTGTAACTAATGAAAATAGAAAATATGATAAAATGTTCTATTTCTCAGATAATAGTCATTAAAAATAATGTATATATACAGTGTATATATACAGTAATAGCTGTGCTTAGTCCACAAAAATGAAATAAACCAGTCAAAATGAGTTACTTGTGCTGCTTCAATAAAGCAGTCCCCGTATTTTTAAGGTCAGATATACATATCTGATTGTGACTGTATATATGATGTGTACACAGGAATCTCTTATATATACTAAATACCATCTATGCTGTAAGAATAAAGCCTGATGTGTAGCTGTGTCACTAATAGAGATGGTCAACGAGATGGAAATAATTCTGCATTGATGCTGATTTATGCAAATGTATGCACTCCCTTTGCTGATGAAATCAAATAATTTGATATGTTGTTAAAATTTGGTTTGGTGACTACAAATTAAAGGGTAACTGAAATGGATGAAAGACAAACTTACTTGCGGTAAGGTCTTTTCCAGGAGTCGGAAGGACAGCAACCCTGAGACTTGTCTCCCTCCATTTCCAACTGGACAGGATACTAGTTAAAAGAATTAACATAATTGATTAGGCAGGCAGGCACACTACATAAGGCAGCATTCCCTTACCCTCATCAGTAATAAAAAAGACCACACAGAATGATGCTTCAAATAATTTTTATTAACAATACATCAGGGTGGGTAGTAAGGGTGCTGTCCTTCCGACTCCTGGAAAAGACCTTACCGCAAGTAAGTTTGTCTTTCCAGGACGTCTCAGGACAGCAACCCTGAGATGATAAACAAGACATAATTAGGGAGGGATTACAGCCTGCAAAACTCTTCTACCAAAACATAAGTCAGAGTTAGAGGTTAAATCAAGTCTATAATGCTTAACAAAGGTATTGTGGCTTGACCAGGTTGCCGCTTCACAGATTTATTAATAGTAGCCCCTGCTCTCTCTGCCCAGGAAGTAGAAACCGCTCTGGTTGAATGACCTTTCGCTAGTCCTGATAACTGCTTGCCCTGGTGCAAGTAAGATAAAGCAATAGCTTGTCTGATCCATCTTGCAATCGGTTTCTTTAGAAGGCGGCTTTCCGGCAAAGAGAACCAACAAAGCATTGGACTTCCTCCAATTCTTGGATCTCTGAAGATATTCATTCAATTAGACACCTTCTTAACACCTAGACAGTGCAACCTTTCTTCCTTTTGATTTGATGAATTACTGCAAAAAGATGGTAAAAAGATCTCTTGAGATCTATGGAATTTAGATACAATCTTAGGTTAGATAAACGTTTGTACATTTGATCAATATGAAGAAGTCTTCTTGTTCCTTGGTAATGCCCATAGCCCTATGCATAGCTTCAAATAACTCATTCATAAATTCTGTGGAAAAGCAAATTTCTGAGACTTAACGCCTTTACCCTCAGATGCGTCTACTTCGCCCTGTGGTAACTCTTCCAATAAAAGATATCCACTCTCCCTTTAGACGTCAAATTTATCTGAATCAACCTCGACTCTCTACCTCTTGAGGAGGTCTGTTAGGAGGATTTAGAAGGACCAGCAATAGGTGCATCAGAAGTAGAGGGGGTAAATGTCGGTGTAACATCTGAATTAGAAAGTATGAAAGCAGATTCTTCAATTTCTTTAATAGCAAAGGACATCTCTGATCTCAACCATCCCATCAAATCTTTAAGCTATGTAGGGGATTCATCTTTCACTACCTTTTCGGTGCATAATTGACACAGGTGTTCTGCAGAATCAGGCATACGGTCACTGCACATTTCCTAGATTTAGACACCACTGCAGAAGACGCTGCATGCTTATCAGGTTTGACAGCTTAGTCTTATCCAACTTGCCATTCTTGGAATCCGTTTAACAGCTTCCTAACAGTTTCTCCTTTAAAGAGAAACCATGACCAAGAATTGAACTTCATCCCAATCAGTAGCTGATACCCACTTTTACATGAGAAATCTTTTCCTTTTCACAAATGGATCCTCATCAGGGGGCTCTGTATGTCTAATATTGTGGTGAAGCCCCTCCCACAGGAGACTGTGAAGATTATTTTCCTGGCAGTTTCCTGTCTGTGAACCTCATTGCATTGTGGGAAATAGCGGTTTACAGCTGTTTCCAACTGCCAGAACAAGCAGCATGTACTTCCAGCTACATCACCTGCCAACCGTAAAAACGTCACCATCTGATAAATGTCAGAATGTAAATAAAAGAGAGGGCAGCTTTTAAAATGGGCAAACACTGACTAAATTTATACATAATTATTGTAAAAATGAAGAATTTTCACTGGGAGTTCCTCTTTAAGTGGAAGACAACACCCACCGCTATGATAGCTCTAGGCTAGGATCACAGTGGATAAGCTTATAATGCAAGCATAGTAATGCAACATTATGAGTGTGAACTGCACTGGAGACCAGACATGGCCTTTTTACAAATCTGCATGCCGCTTTTTAGAATAATGCAATCAGGTACAACCCAGCAATGTGCACAGACCCATAGATTTATATGGGCAGTGAATTTCCATGCTGAATAAATCTGCCACACGACTGAGCACTGCCCTTTGTGCAGATTCAACAATTACTTATAATACTGGAAAAATCTATTGTCCACATTGCTTAAGATTCCAGAATCTTGAAACCCTCTGCTTTACATTCACCTTTGCCAGAATATAGAGAGAGGATAAAACATGCAGGGGAAATTACACTCTAAATACTAAGAGTGTATCAACCTGAAAAATTGTCAATCTCTACAGCCAGTAGAGGTTTAAGTGCAGGCTTGACAAATCAAACAAAATTCAAAACAAATGCAATGCAGATCTGAAACCAATGCAATGCAGATCTGAAACAAATGCAATACAGATCAGAACAAATGCAATACAGATCTGAACCAAAGTAATGCAGATCTGAAACAAATGCAATACAGAACTGAACAAATGCAATGCAGATCAGAACAAATGCAACGCAGATCTGAAACAAAAGTAATGCAGATCTGAAACAAAAGTAATGCAGATCTGAAACAAATGCTATGCAGATCTGAAACAAATGCTATGCAGATCTGAAACAAATGCTATGCAGATCTGAAACAAATGCTATGCAGATCTGAAACAAATGCTATGCAGATCAGAACAAATGCTATGCAGATCAGAACAAATGCTATGCAGATCTGAAACAAAAGCAATACAGATAAGAACAATGCAATGCAGATAAGAACAATGCAATGCAGATCTGAAACAAGTGCAATGCAGATCTGAAACAAATGCAATGCAGAACTGAACCAAATGCAATACAGAACTGAACCAAATGCAATACAGATCTGAACCAAATGCAATACAGATCTGAAACAAGTGCAATGCAGATCTGAAACAAATGCAATACAGATCTGAAACAAATGCAATACAGATCTGAAACAAATGCTATGCAGATCTGAAACAAATGCTATGCAGATCAGAACAAATGCAATACAGATCTGAACCAAAGTAATGCAGATCTGAAACAAATGCAATACAGAACTGAACAAATGCAATGCAGATCAGAACAAATGCAATGCAGATCTGAAACAAAAGTAATGCAGATCTGAAACAAATGCTATGCAGATCTGAAACAAATGCTATGCAGATCTGAAGCAAATGCAATACAGATCAGAACAAATGCAATACAGATCTGAACCAAAGTAATGCAGATCTGAAACAAATGCAATACAGACCTGAACAAATGCAATGCAGATCAGAACAAAGGCAACGCAGATCTGAAACAAAAGTAATGCAGATCTGAAACAAATGCTATGCAGATCTGAACCAAAAGCAATACAGATCAGAACAAATGCAATGCAGATCTGAAACAAAAGCAATACAGATCAGAACAAATGCAACGCAGATCTGAAACAAAAGTAATGCAGATCAGAACAATGCAATGCAGATCTGAAAGAAATGCAATACAGATCTGAACCAAAGTAATGCAGATCTGAACCAATTGCAATGCAGATCTGAACCAAATGCAATGCAGATCTGAACCAAATGCAATGCAGATCTGAACCAAATGCAATGCAGATCTGAACCAAATGCAATGCAGATCTGAACCAAATGCAATGCAGATCTGAACCAAATGCAATGCAGATCTGAACCAAATGCAATGCAGATCTGAACCAAATGCAATGCAGATCTGAACCAAATGCAATGCAGATCTGAACCAAATGCAATGCAGATCTGAACCAAATGCAATGCAGATCTGAACCAAATGCAATGCAGATCTGAACCAAATGCAATGCAGATCTGAACCAAATGCAATGCAGATCTGAACCAAATGCAATGCAGATCTGAACAAGTTTGAAACAAGGAACTCCTTGAAACTACCCCGAGATTCACTTCCTGAAAATTTCCATAGATTGTCAATCACCATCGCTGCAGTTCAGGCTTGACAAATCATCTTATTATAACCCTGGGGAAGCCTATTGCTGCAATGGCAACAATTCACCTTCGCCTGCTGCTTTGCACCCACTGCTAGATTGCATGGACACAGAGGACAAGTATAAACTTATACCAGGGAAACATCACTCTCAAATCAACCATGTGAGTGCACATCCCTGCATTGATTGTCAGTCTCTACAGCTAGCATAGGTTTACTGCAGGCCTGACCAAATCAAATGGGAAGCAAATGACTCCTTGCAACTATCATTACCCTGAAAGTTTCCATTAGCTTACTAGATTATAGAGGAAACAAGAGAGAGGGTAAAACACACAGGGGAAAATCACACTCTAATGTGAACTATATGAGTGAATATCCCTGCTGCTGGAACAAGCTTGGAAGCTCTTGTCTGTGATCCCATCTTTCCAGCATAGGGGAGAACGTCAGGAACAGTACCATTTCTTATGCTGTCTAGTTCTCCTGTAATGGACTCCCCCCCCAGCACCAGTCTCCCGACCATGGCTTGTGGCCCAGGGATTTCATGCATGAGCAGTGCTGCCAAGAGGACATCCATCTGGCAAAATAAACTCAGCAGTTATTCCTCTTGGGTGTTTCCAGGATGGAAACCCAAGTTAAAATTGAGGAACCAGGGGAGGGTGCTTGATAACCCTCAAATAATGGCCGGTATAAAGACATAACCAAAGACACATACCAGAGAGGGAGTGGAGCTTGACTCCTCAGAACTATGGGAGCAAGAGCCTGCGGACGCTTCCATGGTCAGCATACACAAGACTGACCAGGATGCACAACCCTTGAATAGGTCACCTGAAGGTTTCCGCTCAAACATAATGAAAAGGTTTGCTTTACCTTAGAAATCCACCGCCTTACCGAGCAGACTAGCTCAATCAGCGGCTAAATGCGGCGAGATGTCCGCTGGGATGCACGCCGAGCCATGGAAAGCATTCTACTTCCTCCTTGGTCACGTAATGTGGAAGTCACATGTCCTCCTGTGCGCGTCCTTCAGCGGAAGCCGCTCCGGCGTGTAACACAGACTGGGGGAGAAGCCGATGCAGACATCAAGCACCCGCGCTGGCTCGCCTGACCAGCGCTGACATAGGGGACACTTGTATGCCGCGGCTCCTGAAATCTATCATGGTTGGCCAGCTCTCCCCACACAACCAGCATCCTGATGGACAGGAAAACAACTGATGAGGGTAAGGGAATGCTGCCTTATGTAGTGTGCCTGCCTGCCTAATCAATTATGTTAATTCTTTTAACTAGTATCCAGTCCAGTTGGAAATGGAGGGAGACAAGTCTCAGGGTTGCTGTCCTGAGACGTCCTGGAAAAGTAAAGTTTTATACATACCTGGGGCTTCCTCCAGCCCCCTTCAGGCTAATCAGTCCCTCGCTGTCCTCCACCACCCGGATTTTCTGCTAGGAGTCCTGGTAATTCAGCCAGTCAGCGCTGTCCGGTCGCATGCCGCTCCCACAGCCAGGAACATTCTGCACCTGCGCAATAGTGCTGCACAGGTGTAGTATGCTCCTGGCGGCGGAGTGTGTGCATGCGCACTACGCCTGACTGGCTCAAGTACCTGGACTCATAGCAGAAGATCCAGGTGGTGGAGGAGGACATCGAGGGACTGATTATCCTGAAGGCGGCTGGAGGAAGCCCCAGGTATGTATAAAACTTTAATTTCATCTGTCTCAGGTTTACTTTGTTACACAGTAGTACTATACTCTACATATGCACTCCCCACAGTGCTGCAGGGAATCCACTGAGAATGCTGTGCACATTGAACACAGAACTGTTGTCTGTTTACAATCTCCTCATTCCCCTGCAGAGTACCTGCACATCACTCTTACATGTACCCACACTTACATTGCCTAGGGCCTGATAGATGTTCTTTGTTCCGGTTTGTACCTTTTACAAGTACTCTTACCAAGGACTAGTTTTAGTCTAAAGGGAATAAATATAGTAGTCTACATATCCTTCTCACTTCAGTTGTCTTGTAAAATTCCTAAGCGTTGGCAGTTAAGAGACGAATTTCATGTTACATATTTTTAATCAACAAAATTGTAATATGCAAATTAGAGGAGTCGGAGTCGTGGAGTCGGTGGAATCCTAAACTGAGGAGTCGGAGTCGGTGGATTTTTGGACCGACTCCACAGCCCTGTCCAGAACAAAGATAATCCAGTGATAATTCATTGACTTGTGTATGGAAGTTGACGGATTTATTTACTTTTAAACAATGCCAATTGCCAGGCTGTTCTGCTGATGAGCTGCTTTAATCCTCCTGGCGGTCTAATGTTTTCCGCCAGGAGGCAGCGCAGCAGTTTTTTTTGTTTATTTATTTATTTTTTTAAATCATGTAGCGAGCCGAAGGCATCCCCCCGCCCGCTTCGATCAGGAAATCCCATTCAAAGAACGGGATTACCTGGAGGGCTTACCCCGTCGCCATGGCGACGGGGCGGGATGACGTCACCGACGTCTTTGGGAGTCCCGATCCACCCCTCAGCGCTGCCTGGCACTGATTCGCCAGGCAGCGCATGGGGTCTGGGGGGGGGCGCGGCGGAGCGGATAGCAGCGATCGAGCGCGGGCCGGCGGCGATCGGTGTGCTGACGGGGTTACCGCCAGGAAGGTTAATAACTGGTACTCTGAATGTAAGACTAGATTTGCTGCATGCTTGTTTCAGGTGTGATTCAAAAACTACTGCAGCTAATTGGTATTCTTTAAAAGAAAATAAAAATAGCAGTCTCCATATACCTCGACCCGAAGCAGCATATTTGGGAGCCCGCAGAAGCGCCAGGAACAAATAATCAGGGAAAAGAGCGTATATTGTATCGGCGCAGATAAAGGCAAAGAGATGGATAGCAGCAGCAGGGGTAGGTGATCTGGTGCATAGGGTTCTGATGTTATGCTGCCAAACCCCACATCAGCACTCAAGTGTTAGTCATAGGTAGGTCAGTAGGTAGTTGGGTTAGTGTTAGAGGAAGATTAGGTACACTGATAATGTAAATTCTATCATCATCAGTATCCAGTGATCACTAGTAGAATATTGGCAGATTCACCTAGCACTAAAATTTCCAGACTCACTTTTTAAACGTATGCCACCTGACCTGTCTGGGTACTTTAAAGATGCATGCACAAGCTGGATAACCCAGTAAAGTAAAAAACCAGTGTGCAGCTCCCACATGACACTGCTCAGATGATCTATAAATCACTGACAAGCGCATTGTCTAATGCAGGGGTGTCAAACTCAAATACACAGTTGGCCGAAATTGAGCACTGAGACAAAGTTGCAGGCCTACCTTAATAACGACCGCCTAACGCCGACAGGCGGCGGCTGGTCATTTTTGGGTTACCATGGATATGGCCGCTCGAACCATGTCAGTTCACGGAGGCTGTCTCCGTGAAAAGCCTGCGAGCCTCCGATCGCGGCTCGCAGGTGAAATGTAAACAAGCAGGGAAGAAATGCCCTGTGTTTACATCCTACAGCAGTGCCGTAAAAGAGATCGGCGATCCCCGGCCTCTGATTGGCCGGGGATCGCCGCCATCTGATAGGCTTCTGATAGGCTGAAGCCTATCAGAGGCTGTACAGGACGGATCGCCGTCCTGTACCGCCCATAGTGAGCAGGAGAGGGAGTGGGGAATAGCGCTGCAGAGGGGGGCTTTGAGGAGCCCCCCCTCGGCCACACAGAGCGGCAGCGATCAGACCCCCCCAGCAGGACATCCCCTAGTGGGGAAAAAGGGGGGGGATGTCTGATCGCCCTGCCTCAAACCTGATCTGTGCTGCAGGCTGGAGAGCCCACGCAGCACAGATCAGTGAAAAATGTCCTGGTCCTTAAGTGGTTAATGTCTAGAGTGCCACCTCTCTCCCTTATAAAGTTTCCCGGTGTCTAATAGCCCCCCCCCCCCCCCCCATCCACTATACAGTTACCTGATGTTTAGTGGTCCTTCCTCATCTATACAATTCCCTGACGTTTAGAGGTCCTCCTTCCCCTATACAGTTTCCAGGTGTTTAGTAATAATAAATAATAATCTGAACATTTGTATAGCGCTTTTCTCCTGTCGGACTAAAAGCGCTCAAGAGCTGCAGCCACTGGGATGCGCTCAGGAGGGCACCCTGCAGTGTTAGGGAGTCTTGCCTTGAACTCCTTACTGAATAGGTACTTGACCTAGCCAGGATTTGAACCCTGGTCTCCCATGTCAAAGGCAGAGCCCTTAACCAGTATACTAGTAGCCTCCTCCTTCCTATATACAGTTCCCTGGTGTCTAGTGGCCCCCTTCTATACAGTTCCCTGGTATCTAGCGGTCCCCTCCCCATATGGCTTCCCTGGTGTTCTAGGGCTTACCCTCCAATAAAGCTTCTCTGGTGTCTACAGTGGGCCAAATATAATGCAAAGTGGGGAAACCATCTGAGGGCCAAATATGATCGCTGGGAGGGCCAGATATGGCCCACCAGCCGGAGTTTTACATGTATAGTTTAATGTGATCCCCACTAGTGATGGGTCGTTCGCGAACGAGCCGTTTCTTTGCTGAGAACGACAAGAGCCGGTTCTCAGTTTTAAAAGAGCCGATGCCTCAGCCACCCCACACAGCTCTGGTTTTCTCTGTAATAAAGCGTGCTGAGGCATGCTGGGAGAGGAAGTCCTCTTGCAGCTTGTAGGAGTGTATGCGGGGTGGAGCAGAGCAGTAGCAGGAAGCATTGCTCCAGTCAGAAAAGCAGTCTGGAGTTGTCATGGAGACAGGGGCAGGGCTTTTACTCCGATTCTGAGTGGTGTCTAGTGATATTTAATAAAGAGCCGATTCTCTGAGAAGAGCCGGAATTCCCATCACTAATCCCCACATTGCTGGTTGCTGCTCATTTTCTTTGTCATACCTTCTTTCCAGAGAACAGCACAACGTAGTTGTCTATAGCCACACAGCATGTCTGTACACTAGTTAGTCCACACTGCCCAACTTTTTGAGATGAGAAAGAGGAACACTTAAGCCACGCCCCTGCCCACACTCCCATCACAACCCTAGTCACGCAAACCATAAAGATTTCATAAGAAAAATATGTTTTATAATTAAAACCACACTGGTCCTTTCTATCCTGGTTCATTTTCCTTCATATTAATAGGGATGCTCAAAAAACGGATGCGGATGAAAGCCGAACAGGGGTTATTCGAATTTTATCCAGGTAATTAAATCACCTATGCAGGTGTGCAATGGGGGGGGGGGGGGGGGGGGGGTTTAAACTTACCCATCAAGCGTCTCTTTAGATCCGCCCCTCGGTGCCTCCCACGATGGGTCCCAAGCGTGTCACGTGACGACAAACACTTCCTCCTTCAACCTAGAAGGAGGAAGTGTTGTGTTTGTAATCACGTGCCTGCGCCTTGGAACGCAGTGTGGGATCTAAGAGGAAGCCTGATGGGTAAGATTAACACCCCCCCCCTTGCACACCTGCATAGGTGATTTAATTACCTATATGAAATCCGAATAACACCTGTTCGGATTTCATCCGTTGCTCCTCACTGCATATTTAAAATTAGTAATATATCAATTTAAAGGATGGGAATAAAGTTTAGAGTCAATCAAACACTATATATATATATATATATATATATATATATATATATATATATATATATATATATATATATATATACATACACACACAAACGAGGGGGAAAGAGGGACAAATGGACGGTGCTTCAAAATGAGGGACAGTTGGGAGCTGTGCTATAGCCATACAGCACGTCTGTACATTGGTTAGTCCACAAACTGCTTCAAGTGACAGATTTGAAGTTGTCAAAAACTCTCTGTGAACAAGGCTTAATTAGGAATCTGGTGAACTTTACCTAATGGAGGTGCTTTCTTACAGCTATGAAATTACACACAGGCTATGAATAAGCTCCACTATTACACCAGGCTCTTTATACAACTCCAGCATTACCCTTCTTCACTTATCTTCATAACGTTAGAACGAGTGTACTACTGTATGGCCAAAAAGTCTACAGCCCGCATAGAGACCTCTGCTCGCCGTGACGTCTGTGTAGAAAAGTCTGGATTCTGGAACCGCCTCCTCCGCTGCAATCATGACAGTCAAGACAGCCTCTCCCGCCCATTCTCTTTTCTCCCTTCACCTCATGCTACACCACGCCCACTCACCGCAGTAAGGTAAACCACGCCTCCACCTCGCCTGCGACAGAGCCTTACTCTTGCGCTGGTGTTTTCCTCCTCACGCCCTCTCAACCAATCGTCATGCTGCTACTGGACGTGGGCGGTGCCTGGCTAAGAGCACGGAGGCGGGGAAGTGACGCCTTGCTGGCCGACTGTATTGAAGCTGGGGAAGTGACGTCAGAGAAAGGGCAGTGGCTGCAGAGGCTGCCAGAGATTTCCAGAAAGCATATCTGCTGCTGGTGCTGCTGCTTGTTGAGGTATGTATGGGCCAGAGTTACCCTCTAATTTTGCTGTATATTTGTGGTGTGTTGTGCGCTGTCTTAAGGTGTGCAGTCCCTGCTGCCTGAAATACAGCTGGATGGTCTCTGAGCAGAGTGGAGTTTATTGGTACTAAGCTCTTTCCAGTAGAGGCCTGCATACGCTGCTGTGGGACACTACACTACCAGCTTTGTTATATTGATTTGCTGGACTATGACATGTTTTTGTGCAGGCAGATCTTAGCAGTAGAGATACTTCTGTGTAGCAGAAAACCTAGATGAGCTTATGATCAGATTAATCAGTGATCTGATCTGAATTTCTACTAGGCAGATTCTCTTGCTCTGCAGTAATAATCAGTCGTTCTGAGTTAAACAGAAAGTTTGCACAGAACTAATATGATTCAGAAAGTACCTGTAGGGGAAAAAGTGACCAATTTAGATACCTGACCTTCCCCCACTCCTCCATGTGTCCGTTCCAGCTCTGGGACCCCCTGATCTTCATTGACAAGGGCTTGTTAATGGAGCATGGCTACGTTTTGCACAGGTGCAGGTGGCTTGCACGGCAGCCTGGAGTCTTTGTGCCTGCGCAGGTCCGCCATGCTTGTTTACGTACTGGATCGCGGCCACAAGCTTTCAGAGGATCTCAGCATGTAGTGGTGATCTGAAGGAGGACGTGGTAAGCTTCTGGATGATCAGAGGCTTCACTCTCCTGAAGTAAGTATCAAACTCTTCCCTCTAGTAAATAATGGCAGATTGCCTAGTAAGCTCATGGTGAACCAGAACTACTAGGAGTGTGTAAGTGAACAAAAAAGCCTCTTTCTGTTTTAAGAAGGCAAAATTCCCTATCGTAAAAACCACAGTTTTTTTTGTTTTGTGACTGATCCCTGTCAGTTTGATTAATGAGCTGTCCTGTAATTAAAGAGACCCTGAGCAGCACGTAAAAATGAAAATCTTCACTTACCTGGGGCTTCCTCCAGCCCCCTGAAGCCCGCGAGGTCCTTTGGTGTCTTCTTGGTCCCCTCCGTGGTCCCGCTGGCAGCTCCGTTATACTGGCGACTTCGCTGAAGTCGTGAGCAACTGTGCATGTGCAGCCCATCCGTGCACCTGGCTTGATCACGCGCCCCAGTTGCCATAAGCCTCCTGCGCATGTACGGTTCAGTCTTTTGAGAACTGTGCATGCGCAGGAGACTTACGGTAATGGGCGCGTGATCGAGCCAGGTGTGTGGATGGGCCGCACATGCACAGTTGCTCATGACTTTAGGGGACCCAAAAGTCGCCGAGGGACCTCGCGGGCTGGAGGAAGCCCCAGGTAAGTGCAGATTTTCATTTTTATGAGTTGCTCCTGGTCCCTTTAATCAGTAGTTTCCAAAGCTTATTATGCCTGTGCAAGGATTTTGTTCTGTTTAAAGGAATTATGCTTCTTGCGGAGTAAGAAAGTTGATGAAAGTTGTATTTTTCAGCTCACTGATCATATGCCCTGTCACAAGCTCTAATCAGCTGTAGAGATGATCAGTGAGATGTTGAGAATTTCAGCTTGTAGGCAACTTGGAATTGGATCAGTCAGGTTCAGCAGGAAGTTAATCTATTTGGCCCTATTCTAAAGCTACATTCTCACCTGGCAATGATCTGCTTTATCTCTTTATGCCCCGCAGGGTGATAGAGCACTAACGATGCTGTACATACATGTCTGACCGCCTGATTCTTGGCCATGGCAGTCGTTATCGTCTGCAACAGCTGAGTTCCAACCAGCGTGGGTTTGGGATTTAAGTGCTATACAATTTGCAAGCAAGCGAGAATTATTAGATTATCATTCACCATCTGTAGTCAGAAGAACAGACCAAATTAGAGGGTACTAAAACACGGTTGGTGCACTTTGCTGTACTAAAAACTGTTAAAGGTTACCTTAGCTTAAAATTAAATAAAAAAAACGGGGAGCAGGCATGTTTAGTGGGCTCTCCTCATGCCCACTGCTCTCCATCCAGCTCCTGTAGTGCCTAGCGCCAACACCCCCCGAACTTACTTTCTGGTCAGGGTTGTCACGGCTGACTGCGCTGGCGTTGCCCAGCCATGAGCGCTCTGCGCAGGTGCACTACTTAGTTGTCACCAGGGCTGTGGAGTTAGTACAAAAATCATCCGGGTCCTCAGTTTATGAAACCTCCGACTCCAGATACCCAAAATTGCTCCGACTCCACAGCCTAGGTTGTCACAACTACATAGTATGCTGAGCGCTCCCAGGCATGCAATCAAGGACGTGCACTGCCAGGCAGCACCTGCACAGTGAGTTGATACCGCCCCAACCAGAATGTAAGTTCAGAGGGTTGCTAGGCAGTGCCGGAGGGGGGCGGAGGAG
Source organism: Hyperolius riggenbachi (assembly GCF_040937935.1). NCBI lineage: Eukaryota > Metazoa > Chordata > Amphibia > Anura > Hyperoliidae > Hyperolius > Hyperolius riggenbachi. The sequence continues at coordinate 74,542,907 of NC_090648.1, forward strand.
AACTTGTGGTGGGCAAGAAAAGAGACCACTAACGTGTTTGCTTCCCCCATTTTTAATTTTAAGCTAAGGTATCCTTATTCCGGCAAAATACTAAAAGCAAATGTGACACAAGCTGAAAATAGTTAGATACTCGCATATGGAGAGGGAAGGCTCTGAATCACATAACAGTCTTCCTTGTCCTCTCTCCATGCCCTCGTTTTACCACTGTAAAGAGGCCCATACACCTAACGATTTTCCCGCCGATATACAGCCGATTCGATCACAGTGATTGAACCGGCTGTGAAATCGCCGCGCACACCGCTGACAGAACGATCGATTTCCGTCCGAAATCGATAATTCCCGACGATCCGTCCGTGCGGAAGATTTTTCTCGATCGCCGGCGCGTCGGGAGTGCCTCATTAGCGGCGTTCGAATGCCTGACGACCGACGCAATACAGCGGGTATACATTAACTGTTCCGGCAGGCGCGAATCCCCGCTGTCACTGCTGTCTGGTCTGGTCTGGTCTTCGGCATGCTTCACTTCTTCCTGCCCGGCAGGAAGTTTAAACACTAGAGGGCGCTCTACTGTTTAAACTTCCTGCCGGGCAGGAAGAAGTGAAGCATGCCAGAGACCAGAGTGGAGAAGACAGCAGTGACAGCGGGGATTCGCGCCGGCGGAACAGGTAATGTATGCGGGGAGGGGGGAGCGGCGGCCACCGCCACCACCACAGATTGTGAACAGTTTCAGGCTGAAATCGGTTCACAATCTGTTTGCAGTAAAGGTGGCCATACGATCCCTCTCTGAACAGATTCGATCAGAGAGGGATCTGTCTGTTGGTCGAATCTGATGGAACATCGACCAGTGTATGGCCACCTTTACAATCCCGTGCCTTCGGGATTTCTCGGAAGGCTTGTGTCTTTAAGTGCTTCCCGAAGATGGCTGGCTCCCCACTCGCTTATCTTCAGAAGCACTTGGGGACAGGAGTGCTTTCAAAGAGGAATAACGTCAACTAAGGGGACAACTGTGGAACGAGGGCAGGGAATGAGGACCAGGAAGGCTCTATGGGATCCAGAGCATTCCCTTTCCAAAAGTATTTTTTTTTTAATATCTGGTTTTACTTTAAAGTGAACCTTAAGTCAGAAAAAAAAATGAGTTTTACTCACCTGGGGCTTCTACCAGCCCCCTGCAGCAGTCCTGTGCCCTCGCAGCCACTCACTAATCCTCTGGTCCTCCGCTGCCAGCTAGTTTCGTTTTTGCCGACAGGCCCGTCAGGACTGGCCACGCGTAGCTTTTTCCGCATTCCCGACTAATTAGCGCTATTGCGGGCCGCAACGCATACAAAAATATGCGTTGTTGCTTATCTATGCGTTCGTAATGTGGCAACGCGTATTTTTGTACGCGTTACGGCCCGCAACAGCGCTAATTACAGTCGGTAATGCGGAAAAAGCTACGTGTGGCCGGAATGCGCGTGCCACATGGTTGCGGCGACAATTGTAGCCCGTGAGTATGAGGCTTAAATGATCCAAAGCCCCATACACACACTCAACAGCGGTCTTTTATGCTGGGTACACACGTTATGTTTTTTTGTGCGATTTTGCGATCCGATAGTTTTTTTTCGGCATGATTCCGCACTCGATTCTGTGCTCGATTCTCTTATATTCACTTGTTTTTCTTATCTTTTTTTCCATTCACCGCTATGAGAAATTGATCACGGAAACGATCAGGAGCAATATCAGACATGACAGATTTTATCTATTGGATCCATCTATCGCATGGAAAATCGTACCGTGTGTACACAGCATTATGCTTTCACTACTCTTGTTGTGAAACAAGTTGAAACGCCTAAAAAAGTCTTTTGCTATTGTTCAAAGAGCTGATAAGACTGATAAGAAGTCAATCCAACATACTTTTTTTTAGGTGTTTCAACTTCAGTGTTCTCCCTAGGCTCTTTTAGCCGGGTTCTCCACTCGGCTAGTTTTGGTGAGTACCCGGCTGTCATTGGCTCACCTCCGATGCTGTTAGCAGAGTTGCGCCCAGAAGCACCAGCCCTGCAGTCTCTCATCTCACCCCACCCCGGCTACTTTTACATGCCACCCGGCTGGAAAACATTTCTGGGGAGAGCACTGAACTTGTTTCACAACAAAAGTTGTGAAAGCATAAAAGACCGCGGTTGAGCTTGTGTATGGGGCTTAAAGGGGAACTTCAGCCTAAACAAACATACTGTCATTAAGTTACATTAGTTATGTTAATTAGAATAGATAGGTAATATAATTTTTTACCCTCACTGTTTTAAAAGAACAGGCAAATGTTTGTGATTCATGGGGGCTGCCATCTTTGTCATGGGGGCCAGGGCTGTGGAGTCGGTACAAAAATCTTCCAACTCCGGGTGCCCAAAATGGCTCCGACTCTGACTCCTCGACTCCGACTCCTTAGTCTAATACTTAACAGGGCTGTGGATTTTGTACAAAAAGCATCCGACTCCTGACTCCGACTCCTCAGTTTATGAAATCAACGACTCCGGGTGCCCAAAATTGCCCCGACTCCTCAACTCCGACTCCACAGCCTTGATGGGGGCAGCCATCTTTTTGGTTGAAAGGAGGTGACAAGGAGTATAAGACACGGTTCCAACTGTCCTGTGTCCTGATCACCCCTCCCAGCTGCACACACTAGGCTTCAAATGTCAAATTCAAAATGTAAAAAAAAAAAAAGTTGCACCAAAACAGCAGAACGAGAACAACAACATCAGAAATCCCATCATGCTTTGCACAGCATCAGGGGAAAAAATGCCCGGGCAGTTTTCTTCTGTGCAGCTAAAAATGAGGCTTGTATAAGAGAAACAAAGTTCTGATGCTGTGAAACTGTTAAAGAAACTCCAGGCCTTTTCAGTGCTGCTGAGTCGATTTTTAGTCTGGAGGTTCACTTTAAGGGATGGTTCACACCACAAGAGCTTTTTCTAAGCATTTGTGATTTTAAAAGCTCTTGCTAATGTAAGGCTATGTGTGTGTGTGTTTTCACTTGAACTATGTGATTTTATAAAAATCACCCATAGCATTGCATTAGCAAGAGCTTTTTTAAAATCACTAGCGCTTAACCCCCTTGGCGTTCTGATTCTTTCCGGATTTTAGGGTCTAAAAGCGGTGCAATTTTCAGACCCTTAAACCTGGAAAAAAATCATGCTGCCAGGGAGATCTGCAGCAGCCCAGCAATCACTCACCTCCCTGGCTCCAGCGCTGCAGTTATGCCTCCATCCTCCGGGTGGCGCTGCAACTCTAAAGTGAAATTGCCGGCTGTCGTCATACTGTCACCAGCAGGAAGCAGAGCCCCGGAGGAGAGGAAGAAGAATGCCAGCCGACGTTGGGATCCCCGGGAGGTATGTAGAAACGCTCCCGCTGCGCGCTATACTCTGCACACAGCCTCCGGTGGCCACGCCGAGCAGAGGTCGGAATCACCGCTCTTAGCTGCGGTTTTCCGCCCCGACTCTAGCTCGGGATAACCGCCAAGGAGGTTTAAAAGCTCTTGCAGTGTGAATCAGCCAAGCAGACTGTCGCTAGCCTGATTAGTTTTTCAGGGGGCCACAGCAGACCTGGGGGGGCTGGGAAGTAGAGGCGGCCATTACAGAGACACAGAGGCATGTGATTATGCATGGAACATGCCTCTGTTATCTTAAGATTTAAAATACCTGCCTCTAGTTCTCTTTAAATTGTACCTGAGATGGGATATTTAAGAGATTTTATACTTACCCGGGGCTTCCTCCAGCTCCATGAGCACGATGTGTCTCTCGCCCGGTAATCTGGCTCAGTCGCGGCAGTTGGCTCTTCTGTGCATGTCCAACTGGCGTGACTGAGCCAGATTACATGAGTATGAGACCAGGAGAACGGGCACACTCGGGAGGGTGGCGAGGGACGCATCGGTGCTCATGGGGTTTGAGGAGGCCTCTGGTAGAAAGTATCAAATATTTTAAATAGCCCATCTCAGGTACATTTTAAGGCGGTACTAATCCTAGATTGTTTTTGGCTGAGGCGGCCATTCAGGGACCCCTTGGCCAAGAATGTAGAATTGGTACAGGTGTACACTGAGCTTTCTATGATCGGTATGAGCAGACCCATGCTGTGAACTAAATCAAAGGTTAGATACTTGCCTAAATTAGCCTTTTTGGCAGCTGATGTTCTTCTATAAAGGAAAAAAAAATACCTAAAAAGACATAAGCCTCTGGAGTATTTTTTCTGTTTATTCCAATGTTTACATCTTGTAATTCAGTCTTCATTGCTGCCTCTGCAGGTTCCACAGTCTTTTCCGAGATGGTTGACTACAGTGTGTGGGATCACATTGAAGTGTCTGACGATGAAGACGACACCCATCCCAATATCGATACGGCCAGCTTATTCCGGTGGCGTCACCAGGTGAGAGATGGTCTCAGGTTTTCAGTTTTTAAGTTACACGTCTTAAAAATAGACATATATTCAGCTTTGTTGTGATTGCTATCCTGGTAGTGGTTTGCAGGCTGTGGAGTGACTTGTGTTTGGTGATAGGAGGAGCCTCCTGGTAGTGATTTGCAGGCTGTGGCGTGACTTGTGTATGGTGATAGGAGCCTCCTGGTAGTGGTTTGCAGGCTGTGGAGTGACTTGTGTATGGTGGTAGAAGGAGCCTCCTGGTATTGTTTGCAGGCTGTGGAGTGACTTGTGTATGGTGGTAGAAGGAGCCTCCTGGTATTGTTTGCAGGCTGTGGAGTGACTTGTATATGGTGATAGGAGCCTCCTGGTAGTGGTTTGCAGGCTGTGGAGTGACTTGTGTTTGGCGGTAGAAGGAGCCTCCTGGTAGTGGTTTGCAGGCTGTGGAGTGACTTGTATATGGTGGTAGGAGGAGCCTCCTAGTAGTGGTTTGCAGGCTGTGGAGTGACTTGTGTATGGTGGTAGGAGGAGGTGTTTAGCAGACCTCTAAAGGCCCATGTTCACCTGTAGAGGTCTGCTGGGTGACAGAGGCATATGACAGTATCTACCAGTATGTTTTTGGGGTGTGGAAGGATACTGACGTGCCCGGAGGAAATGTACACATACACAAGCAGAACATACAAACACCATGCAGAAACTGGCCTAGTTGAGATTCCAATGAAGGACTGCAGCGCTGGCGAGAGTGCTAGTCATTACACCATTGTTCTGCATCAAATTGTCTTCCTGTGAGTTGAGGGCACAAGAAAGTTGTAAATCCTACTTAATTCATGGATTTATTTACCCCATGTGTCCCAGGCCCGCGTAGAAAGGATGGAGCAGTTTGACAAGGAGAAGGAAGAGCTTCAGAAAGGAGCAAAAGAGTGCAAGAAAAAGCTATTAGAGTGTCAGAAGAAATTGAAAGAGATGGAGGTCCAGGAGTCGGCGAAGACCGAAGCTCAGAAACTGCAACAAGAGGTAGAACAGCTGAAGAAGGAGGAGAAGAAGTGGCAGAAAAAGGAGGAAGATCTGAAGAAAAAAGAGAAGACCATGCCTTGGAATGTGGACACTCTCAGCAAAGAGGGCTTTAGCAAGGTATGTAATGGTGCAGTGAGACTGGGGAAAGAGGGAGGGAGTGGTACAGACTGGCTTTCAGTAGCATGCCCACGGCTTTTGTGCTCTGATTCCAAAGTATTTAAAGAAAATCTGTAACGAAAAAACCTCCCCCAGGGGGTGCTCACCTCGGGTGGGGGAAGCCTCTGAATCCTATTGAGGCTTCCCCCGTCCTCCTCGGTCCCATGGTGGCGGCGAAAATCTTCCCGGAGCGGCGATGATGTAAATATTTACCTTTTGGCTCCAGCGCAGGCACAGTATCTGCTCCTTCCCACGGAGATACGCGGAAATAGCCGGTCGCTGTCGGGCCGCTCTACTGCGCAGGCATAAGTCTCCTGCACAGTTGAGCGGACCCGACAGAGATCGGCTATTTCCACCCATCTCTGTCAGAAGAGCTGAAACAGCGCCCCAGCTGGAGCCTGGAAAGGTAAATATTGAACAGGCTGTCGGGTCTGTTGGGCCGCTGTTTGGAGGGCTGCAGCGAGACCCCCGGGGGACCGAGGAGGACTGGGGAAGCCTCATTAGGATCCGGAGGCTTCCCCCTCCCGAGGCGAATACCCCCCAGGGGATCTTTTTCTTTTTACAGTGTCTCTTTAAAGGGAATTCGAGGTGAGAGGGATATAGAGGCTGCTATATTTATTCCCTTTAAAACCATGCACGTTGCCTGGCTTTCCCTCTGATCTTGTGCATCTAGTTTTTTTTTTTGTTTTTTTTTTTTTAGCCATAGCCCCTTAACCAGCATGGAGATCAGGTACTCTGACTCAAGTTTGACTAGATTAGCCATGTGTATTTTTCAGGGTTGTAAGTCAGATGCTACTGATGCCAGAAAATCACCAGGACTGCCAGGGAATTAGTATTGTTGAAAAGGAAATAAATATGGCAGCCTGCATATCATGTCAAAGCGAAATTTGCATGCTGGAAAAGGCATGCAATTGCCTTGTCTTACATCACATTGCAGAGGGAGGAGATGGTTTGCATCAGGTGATCTGCTTTGTGCAGGGGAAGGAACTCTTAAAGGAGTACTTAAGTGAAAAATAAAAATTTTAATTTACCTGGGGCTTCTTCCAGCTCCATGGACTCGTCCTGTGCCCATGACGTCGTCTTTGTGCCCTCCAGCCAGCAGTGGTGACCCCCGCAAAGCTGGCCGGTCCCCAAGGGTTGGCTGCTACTGCGCATACTGCGCATGCGTGGCCTCGAGCCGCGCGCACCCTGTTTGCACGCTCACAGGCTCAGTAGCGATCTCTACGCATGTGCGAAAGAATCCCGACCGCAGGAGCACGATTAGGGTGTGCACAAGTGTGGGCTGCTCATGTTCAGTAGCTGCCAAAAAGTTGCTCCACTGCCATGCTCCCGTCACTGGGAGCTTTCTGCTTAGGCACAAAACTCTCCTTGCTGCGGCAGCGATACGGGGAAGCGCGCATGGCCTCGCTGAGCATGCACCGACTGGCCGAAGATACTGGGAGCCCTTACGGAAGATACAGGAGGCGGAGGATGGTGAAGGAAGGGAGCGACCAAGCCAAAGGGGGCTGGAGGAAGCCCCAGGTATGTATGAATTGTTTTCATCTCACGTTCCCTTTAAAGTTTCACTTGTATTTCTAAATATCGGTTTCCCTATCCCTACAGAGTGTTGTCAATGTAAAAGCAGATGTTAAAGAAGAAACGGAGGAACAAAAAGAACAAAAACACAAAACTTTTGTAGAAAAGAACATTAAGCAACTGAAACATTTTGGTAAGTGGGAGTGCGTGTTCAGAGTAGGCATGGTGTGGTAGTGGATGAGGAGGAGAGATCAGGTGTCACGAATGCCTAACAAGTGTGTGTGTGTGTGTGTGTGTGTGTGTGTGTGTGTGTGTGTGTGTGTGTCTCTGTGTGTGTGTGTGTATTTATATGTGCATTCCTCAATGTTTCCTGCAGTGTATTGTGGAAAAAAATGTCTTCAATGTCTTCTGCTGTTTCCTGGCGGCTGTCATTATTGCCTCCTTCTCCTTATAATAATGTTGGTGACCAATTACGCCCAGGCATGGGCTCACAAGTACATACCAGTGCTTCAACGGGAACTGAAGAGAGAGGTGTATGGAGGCTGCCATGTTTATTTCCTTTTAAGCAATACCAGTTGCCTGGCAGCCCTGCTGATCCTCTGCCTCTAATACTATTAGCCATAGCCCCTGAACAAGCATGCAGCAGATCAGGTGTTTCTGACATTATTGCCAGATCTGACAAGACTAGCTGCATGCTTGTTTCTGGTGTTATTCAGATACTACTGCAGAGAAATAGACCAGCAGGGCTGCCAGGCAACTGGTATTGATAAAAAGGAAATAAATATGGCAGCCTCTGTATACCTCTTACTTCAGTTCCTCTTTAAAGGAACACTATCGATCTACATATTTTTGTCAATTGAAATAGGAATCGTTTGAGAAGTGCTGTTAAGTACTGGTGTATACATTTCACTGGCAACCTTTTATTTCCTGTTATCAAAATACTTTCAAACTTTACTGATGCCAAAACTGACAAAACTCCCCTCACACTTGATCAGTTAACCCTGTGTGTAACTGTGTGAAAAAGAAAACCCACAGCTTTTGTCACAGCTTTTCATACTGTTTTTGCTTTCTGAGAAAAATACTCTGTAGCAAGCTTCCTCAACCAGGGATCCCTGGAACCCCAGGGTTCCTTAAGTACTCTGCAGGGGTTCCTTGGCATTTTCCCCCATCATGGGGGAAGTATAATAAAGCACACTATAATAGGTGGTACTGTAATAAGAAACACTAAATTGAGGGCTCAGGAGACAGTATAATGAGTGGCAGTGTAATGGGAGTAGTGAAATAAACAGCTACACATACTTTTAAAAACCATGCCTCCTGCAAAATAACTGCAGGGGCTCCTCAAGATCAAAACATTGTTTGCAGGGGTTCCTTGAGATCCAAAAGTTATTTGCAGGGTTCCTCCAGGGTAGAAAGGTTGAGAAAGGCTGTAGTCTGATGGGCAACACTGGCTGTGCATTGAAGCAGACACCCCTTCTGCAATTGATTTGTCCCAATATAGCTAAATCCTACTCTCAATAAATGAAAGCTTTTGCCTCTGATATTTAACATGAACAGTAGGAAAATGCTTACACAGCTACTTATTTGTACATTGTCATTTTAGAACACTTAGATAGTATTTCTTTAAGCACTGAAATTCCTGATTTAAAGGGAACCTTTAACTGTAAAAAAAAAAAAAAAAAAAAAAAAAAGTTTTACTTACCTGGGGCATCTACCAGCCCCCTGTAGCCATCCTGTGCTCTCGCAGTCACTAATGGCTCCTCTGGTCGCCCGCTGCCAGCTAGTTTCGTTTTTGCCGATTGGGAGTCGGCTGGCCGCCATGCGTACGTTTTTATGCATTCCTGCTGGTGTAGGAAGCTATTGCAGACATCAAGTACATTTTTACGCGTTACGGGTGTAATGCGTAAAATTTTACGCATTACACCCGTAACGCGTAAAAATGTACTTGTTGATGGCACCAGCAGGAATGCGTAAAAACGTACACATGGCAGCCGGCCGACTCCCAGTCGGCAAAAGCGAAACTAGCTGGCAGCGGGGGATCAGAGAAGCTAGGGCCGTGGAGTCGGTACAAAAATCTTTCGACTCCGACTCCTCAGTTTACGAAATCATGACTCCGACTCCAACTCCGGGTACCCAAAATGACTCTAACTCCTTAGTCTAATACTTCACAGAGATGTGGATTTTGTACAAAAATCAGCCGACTCCGACTTCCAACTCCTCAGTTTATCCTCAGAAATCAACAACTCCGGGTGCCCAAAATTGCTCAGACTCCAACTCCACAGCCCTGAGAGGAGCCATGAGTGACTGTGAGGGCACAGGATGGCTGCAGGGGGCTGGTAGATGCCCCAGGTAAGTAAAACTCTTCTTTTTTTATTTTTTATTTTTTTTACAGTTAAGGTTCCCTTTAAATGAGGCTTAATTGCCTCAGGTGTGCGGTTGGGAAACGAGGGGTTATTTACCCATAAGTCTGGCGTATATTGAGCGCTCCAAACAGCTTGCACACGTCCTATTGGATGCGTTGAAAGCCTCACCACCGCACCCGGAGGAAGTGCATGTAGTGAGAATTGCAACGCATCCAATAGGACGCGTGCAAGCTATTTGGAGCGCACAATATACGCCGGACTTATGGGTAAATAGCCCCTTGTTTCCCAGCCACACACCTTAGGCAATTAAGCCTCATTTAAATCCTGGATTAGAGTGCTTAGGCACTCATAAATACTCGTGAGCCCAGCACTGATTACATCGCGCGGTAAGTCTTTGCCCCGAAGGTGCAACCCTAAGTGCTCTATGGGCTCTATCCAAGTATCCATTCACTATTTCTTGGTCGGGAGGTCTACCCAGCAGTGGATTGAATATCGCCTGCAGTACGTATTGGAGGTTCATGTAGCCTCGTACACGTGCTACATGAATCTCAGCCGACAACCATTACCTCTGCCAAGAATCTAGTGTGTGTACAGTGGCCCCCAATGCCCACCGATGCCTCATCCAGCAATCATTGCCAGCCAAGAGCATTGCTATCACCACTCACCCCTCTCACTCTTACTTTGCTGCAGCTTGAAAGATTTTGTCTTTTGTTTGAAATTGCTCTGAAAAACGCTGCTAAAGCACTAGAAAAAGCGATTGCGTTTTGAGATTTCTATCTGGCACCAGCCCTTAGATCTTTAGCACTATGCCCATGTTGGGGATAGTGATGACCAGCTGCAGTACAGTAGGTATCACCCCTGTGTCCATTTGTCTGTGTGGAGTCATTCTCTTGTCCTTTCTGTGATGTGAATACTGTGTTAGCGAAGATAGAGTAGGGGTGATCACAGATATGCAAATTATTCTGAGTTGATGCAAATGTATGCAAATATATGCAGCTTGAAAATGGACCAATCACTTGTAACCTGGGTTTAAATTGATTGGTCCATTTTCAAGCTGCATATATTTGCATAAAAATGTGCATAATTTTGGAAAAATTTGCATCTCATTGATCATCCCTAATAAAGAGTATCACGTGCAGTATTCAATGCTGTAATGCCTTGTACACAGCATGCAATTTCCCTTCAGATAGACAAGTCAGATTGATTATTTCCGATGGGTCCGATTGTTTTTCTGATTTCCGATCACTACTGTACAAAATCGACAAGACAAAAAAAAATGGGACATCAGATCAGACCTGTTGGAAATAATTGTTTTGACCTATTTATCTGATGGGAAATTGCATGGTGTGTATCAGGCAAAAGTGTTTTGAGCACCAATACAATCATTTAATTATGTATTCTCTGATAGGAATGTTACATCGCTGGGATGACAGTCAGAAATATTTATCTGATAATCCCCATCTGGTGTGTGAAGAAACCGCCAACTACCTGGTCATCTGGTGTATTGATCTGGAGGTGGAAGAGGTGAGAAAACTCCACTGACCCACTGCACACTAACCTTTTATATTTTCAGCAAAAATCTATTAACCCTTCGCACTCTCGCATGCAAATGTTCAAACAAATGCATTCACAGATTCACTCATCCAGGCACAACTGTTATCCCTACAGCTAAGTTAAAACCCGGGGTTTTAGTTCACAGAAGAATGCATTCTTATGCTTAGTCACCTATACTGCGCAGAAGTACCCAGGTAAACATAGGTGTCCTAACTCTGGCCCTGTAACATGCATAGTGCAGACATGCAAACACATTCATTGCATCAAACCTATCAATGGATTAGGAGCACACATCCTGACGTCCTCTCCTGGGACAGACAGTGCATCTTACCAATCGCACAAGGGAGCTAACGTTATGTGTCCATGTGCACCATGCACATACACCAGCATAAGCTGTGTGCATGCTGACAAACACATACAGGGGAAGGAGGGAGTGCACTGAATTAGACCCTAGCCACAGGGGTCAGTAACAAGAAAAAAATACATATATCCAGGCACATCGCCTCTAGTTAGGACATTAAATAAGTTATTAAGGAAAGGGAGGTGCTGAAGGGGGTGTGGCTAGAAAACAGCAAAAATCTATTAGCCCTTCGCACTCTCGCATGCAAATGTTCAAACAAATGCATTCACATCACCTGACATTATCACGTATAAGTTGTACTGCTGGCATCGGCAGCCGGGGGAGGGGCAGCAAGGGCAAGAGGACAGGGAGCAACATTACGGCCACCCTCAGAAGGTCTGCCGTGTCAGTGTCGACCCCAGCGGGCAGCCAACCCTCAGTCAGCGAGATTTTCGCTCCAGGCGCCACGATTGAACTCAGGGCTGTTAGCCGCAAGGAGTTTGAGGAGGATGTTCTGGGTTTTGAGGAAGGGGGGGTATGATGTTAATGATGGGATGAAGGACTGTTACTACCGTCCACAGGATGGGGATGTCAGCTCTGACTCTGAGGAGGAGGATGCGTCGGTGGGTTTGGCACGAAGGATCAGCATTGCAGACAGTGGCCGTAGAATGCGGGACCCACCACATCCTTCTGCCGCTACCACCAGCCGCACCACTCAACCCCCAACCGCCACAGGGAGAAAAGCCACAGCATTCCATTTAGGCCGCAGGGGAATGTTTACCTCCCCAATCTGGCGGTTTTTCACTCTGCCCTCTACAAACTACAGATGAGCAGAGGTTGTGACCCCTACAAGTATGGCACCTCCAGCTTCATCACCCATCTGGCCAAAAAACATGTTGTTGAGCATGAGGAGTTCAAGAGGCTGAAGCAAGCTGGCGCTGGCTCCCACCGCCACGGTGCCACAGGCCACTGCTGCTGATACCACCACCTATATTCAACCCAAAACACAATTGCGGACTTGCGGTGGAGGTGTCTGGGCTGAAAACTGTCATGTCCCAGTTGTGCGATTGGACTTAGGACACAATGTGGGCTGCACAACCGCTGTCTGGAACCTAGTCCTGATGTTAATTGACAGCTTTTTTTTTTTTTTCATTTTATGTCCACCAAATAATAAATTAGTGTTTCCCTTTAAAAAAAGCATGATGCTACATGAATCATTTACCCTAAAAACCCTTTGTAAAGCTATTTAAAGGGCACTTCCAGTTTTTCTATCCGGATACCCGAATAGGTCGGGTACCCGCGGGTAATTTGGTCGGATACCCGAATTCACTCGGATATCCGCAAGGTTGGATCCGGATATCTGGGTACCCAGATCCGGGCGGGTTTTAAAAAGTACTACCCGAGCAACCCTGTCCTTTAGTGTGCCAGAGCTGGAGTAAAGTACACGTTTTATACATTGAAAATTGGGTTAAACGAGTCAGCACTGCATTACCCTTGTATAGTATAAGTACATATGAGCGCATGCACAGTACAGTGCCGCCCGTCCTGACTCTTGGAGGCGGTAAATTCAAACTGGGGACAGTGCTGGGATCAGGACACCTAGAAAGGACAGGGAAGCCTTAGCCCTTTAAAACGGACCTGAACTCAGAACTTCCTCTCTGCTGTAAAAGATGAGCAACAGTTTAATAACCTTTAAAGAAAAAAGCATTTCTTTGTTGCAGCTTACAGAGCTTCTGCAATAAATCTGCAGTGTCTACTTCCTGCTTTCATGGAAGCAGGCAAAGGGTTAACATCCTGTGTTTACATATTAGCTGTGTCTGCTGAGGACTGACTAATTTCTGTGGTGACACAACTGAGAGATCAACATTTATGATTACTTAGAGATGAGGGAGAATTAGACAGGCTAAACTCTCTAAAAACACACAGGGTGCATTTCTCTGTTTTCCTTGTGTCCTGTGCAAGAGTTCAGGTCCCCTTTAACTATAACCTTAATAGTAACCTTCTCACAACACTAATCCTAATAGTAACCCTATGTATCAGGAAAGGCTGTATTGCGTGTCTGTGCATGCATATGCATTGCAGCGCTGAAGTACCTGCGCAATCATGTAATTGTTCGTGATCGCTGTGCTTTGATGAATAATTAAAGGCTACTGATTGTTGCTATTGTTAAATCCTCGGAGGGATTTTCCTCTCATTGTTTGAGTGTGATTGCTGTTGTGCTTGATTGATGGGCAATTTTCCTCTGTTAGCAGCATTATTATTCTGACACTGCAGGCATAGAAGTAGCCAATGTCCTTTCCAGCCACTGGCAGAGAATAGAACCGATCCTAGCTTCTGGGCTCTGGATAGGCTGCTCCCCAGTACAGAAGCCATGCTGAGGAAAGATTCTGTTATTGGCATACAGCCGTGCCAGAGAGCAGAGCTGATGTTGGTCTATGTGCTCTGGATACTCCCCTGTACAGAAGCAATGCTGAGGAAAAGCTGTTCCCCTGTACAGAGGCCATGCTGAGGAAAAGCTGCTCCCCTGTACAGAGGCCATGCTGAGGAAAAGCTGCTCCCCTGTACAGAAGCCATGCTGAGGAAAAGCTGCTCCCCTGTACAGAGGCCATGCTGAGGAAAAGCTGCTCCCCTGTACAGAGGCCATGCTGAGGAAAAGCTGCTCCCCTGTACAGAGGCCATGCTGAGGAAAAGCTGCTCCCCTGTACAGAAGCCATGCTGAGGAAAAGCTGCTCCCCTGTACAGAAGCCATTCTGAGGAAAAGCTGCTCCCCTGTACAGAAGCCATGCTGAGGAAAAGCTGCTCCCCTGTACAGAAGCCATGCTGAGGAAAAGCTGCTCCCCTGTACAGAAACCATGCTGAGGAAAAGCTGCGTGTCTCGCAGACGCGTGCATCACTAGTGGAAACGGGCCTTTCACGTACTCTCCTACGGACTGGGATCCTGTAGAGCCTTTACGGTCCTCTCATGGTATCCTCGTTCCAGCACTGTCACCCCTGCTATACTCCTTTGGGGATCCTCAGGGAGCCCTTTGAAGCCCCCAAGTGCTTCCGAAAACAGGCGGCTCTGTACTGCGCATGCGTAAGTACATATGAGCGCATGCACAGTACAGAGCCACCTGTCCTGACTCTCGGAGGTGGTAAATTCAAACTGGAGACAGTGCTGGGATCAGGCTCCCCAAACACCAAATATATTACTTATAGATGCAGTCAGCTACATCTTTAAATATTGGTGGTCCGCATATAGAATAACGGTGCTGGCACCACCCATCCACACGGAAGCCAGAAAGCAGTCATATGCTGGTTTCCAATCAAATTCCACATCAGGTGGCCCTGCTGTCCAATTGGACTGCAGGTTGTCACCTGGGTATGCTTTACTGTCTGCCCCGCAAAGACTTCTACGTAATTTTATGTACTTCGGCCCCCCAGCAGTCTGAAGTATGTTGACTCGACCCAAAACATTTGGAGTCTCCTGCTCTATAGGATCCAGAGCCTTTCCTGTCCATTGGTATGTGACTTAACTCTTTAGGGTCACTACTGATTTGCTTTAAAGTAAATTCAGTACCGTAACCGTAAAATATATAAAACGAGCTTCCCACCAAGGCGTGGACTCTTTGGGGAGGGGGGGGGGGGTCATCAGTAAGCATTAAATTACCTCAAGGAACTGCTCCTTAGCTCTCCCCCTGCTCCCCGACCACAATTCACAGTTCCTGCAGTAATATTGTGAAACAGTGCATGACAGGAGATGAAGTCCATCAGTGTGAGCTGTAATAACTAGCTAGTCTCCCAGCATGCATTGGGGCAGTTAGGGCTGCACGATATCGCTGCAGGCACTTCAAACTCTGGCAGGTGTGTAGCTTAGATGGACAAGATGGCGGATAGCATATACAGGGCGGTTAGGGAGCAGCCCCCAAAGGTAATTACCTGCATAGATGGTGACAACTTCAGACAGAAAGGCAAATAGTAGCCAGTTAGCTAAACCTCTCTGTTATGTGCCTTATTTTGTTTTTGTGCATGCTTGACGTGATCTTGATTGTATTAAATGTAGGGGCCTTTTGAATTGAGCTTCATGTGTTTTCTGTTGCAGAAACATGCCCTGATGGAACAAGTGGCCCATCAAACTATCGTAATGCAATTCATTCTAGAGCTGGCCAAGAGCCTTAAGGTGGATCCCAGAGCCTGCTTCCGACAGTTCTTCACCAAAATTAAGGTTGGTTCTCTTGTAATAATCCTTCATAAGAGGATATAGCACACTTAAAAAAGAGAAGTTAATGTTTACCGTATTTTTTTATTAAAAGGCTCAGAGTAGACTAACATAAATATCGGTATGAGGATTTGCTGCTTGTGTCTCGGAGTTAGATGCCATTGGAAAGTTTTTGAAAAATATCAAAATTGTGAAACTGGTCTTGAAAAATGCAAGTTAAGCTGAATACACGCCTGAGGATGGATCGGGGAAATCTCACAGCGACTCCACCCAACGAATGAGGCTCTCCGATCCCTCTTCCTACCCACAGGAACACATGACGGGGGCGACCGTGAAGTCAAGCAATTGCGGTTCTGTGCGCGGGAGTCGTGTGGGATCTTAAATATCCGTCGCGATGGCCGTTATCGGTGCACATCGCCAAACGTTCATATAGTCACACGCCTGTACCCACGTTGCAAGATCGCGGAAAGGATCACTTGTCGCTCAACAAATTGCTGGTCAACTGAAAAAATGCGGTGAAAATCGCGAAGTGCTTAACCACTTAAGCCCTCAGTCGTTTTCACTATGCATCCGAGCAATGTTCACCTCCCATTCATTAGCCTATAACTTTATCACTACTTATCACAATGAACTGATCTATATCTTGTTTTTTCCACCACCAATTAGGCTTTCTTTGGGGGGTACATTTTGCTAAGAGCTACCTTACTGTAAATGCATTTTAACAGTAAGAATAAGAAAAAAACTGAAAAAATTCATTATTTCTCAGTTTTCGGCCATTATAGTTTTAAAATAATACATGCCTCCATAATTAAAACACACGTATTGCATTTGTCCATTTGTCCCGGTTATTTCACCGTTAAAATTATGTCCCTATCACAATGTATGGCGACAATATTTTATTTGGAAATAAAAAAGCATTTTTTCCATTTTGCATCCATCACTACAAGCTTATAAAAAAAAAAATCATCTTTACATAGATATTTAAAAAGTTTAGACCCTTAGGTAAATATTTGTGTTTTTTTTTATTATTATTATTATTGTAATGTTTTTGTTTTTTTTATTAAACATTTTATGTGGGTATTTTTGGGAGGGTGGGATGTAAATCGTGTTTGATTTGGGGAAATATATGTGTATTGTAATTTATTTATTTTTTTTACTTTTAGATGTATTTTTACTTTTTGGCCACAAGATGGCAACCTTGTTTTGTTTACATGACGTCACTGTAAGCGTACAATGTACGCTTAGAGGGACATAGGAATCAGAAAAGGCGAAGCTTCCGAGAGAAGCTGTCGCTTTTTCTGCGGGGGAGAGGAATCGGTGATCGGGCACCATGGCCCGATTCATTGATTCCTGGGCTAACGATCGGGCGCGGGAGCGCACATGTCCTTGACGTTTTTATACGTCAAGGAGGACAAAGTGGTTAAGACCCCTTCACACTCGCGTTTTACCCACATTTTGCATAAACTGTCCCTATCCCTTGTGTTGCGATTCACCGTGGAATCACAGACCATGATTGCCAACACATTCCCACAAACCCGCATTTTGATTCCCATTCATTATATTGAATGGAAATTGCAACTGCATCATCGAAAATCAATCAGGAATGTGAGTGTTGTGCGTTGTCTAAAAAAGGGGCCTATGAAATAGTGAGGTTTTTGTTTTGTGGTGAAGGTAACAGTTGTAACATCGGACGCTTCGATTGATATATCCGATAGAAAGCCACAAGTAGGTTAATCAGCCCAGCAGAAAAGTGGATGATGATGATAAATCTTTGTGTGACCTTCCTCTCTGCTTGCCCCGTACCAGACAGCCGATCAGCAGTATATGGACGCATTCAACGATGAGCTGGAATCCTTCAAGGGCAGAGTGAGGGAGAGAGCGAAGATCCGGGTAGAGAAAGCCTTACAGGAGTATGAAGAGGAGGAGCGGAAGAAGAGGATAGGCCCGGGTGGGCTGGACCCTGTAGAGGTTTATGAATCACTCCCAACTGTAAGTGTCAGACGTGCCTTCTACACTGATTATTCATGTTCTTTGGCATTAATTTCAGTGCTGCAAAATGTATATCATTCCAGTGTTCTCCCCAGAATTTTTTTCCAGTCGGGTGGCATGAAAAAGTAGTCAGGTTGGTTGTGAGGAGGGACTGCTGGAATGGTGCAACTTCACTTACAGCATAGGTGGAGAATTAGGAGGAGAGCCGATGACAGCCGGGTGCTCACCAAAATTAGCCAGGTGGAGCATCCGGTTAAAAGAGCCTGGGAAGAACACTGCATTCCTTGGGTCAGAGGTCACAAGTTCCTCCTCTCCAGTAGATGATCAGTGAGATGCTGATCATTCCACCTTGCATGCAGATTTAATGCTTATTTATGTACAGCTTGGAACGTAATCCAGAAATAAGGGAAGTTGAATTTAATTAGCCAATTGCAAGCTGCATAGAACCTGCATTTAATTTGCATACGTTCTGGAATAAATAGGAACTCATTGGCCCTCTCTAGTAACCATTCCTTGTAGTGGTTCATCTTATCAGACTTACGCATGTAGAGTTCTTAGTTCCATGCCAACTTAAAGGGCCCCTTTCCACTAGGGTCAAATTTGGCTAGAATCTGCAGCATTTACCCGCCAGCGACTCGTGCGGGGAAATGCTGCGTATCCCTCTAATGCTTTGCCGCCTGATTTCCGACTTGCCTTCAGAGAGGTCCATTGTTTCTGACACACCCTTGGAGAGGCCGGGCTGTGGAGTCGGTACAAAAATCATTTGAACTTCTCAGTTTATGAAACCTCCAACATCCCACTCCAGGTACCCAAAATGACTCTTGACTCCTTATTCTAATACTTACCAGGGCTGTGGATTTAGTATATCCGACTCCTCAGTTTATGAAACCACCAACTCTGACTTCCACTCCGACTCCAGGTACCCAAAATTACTCTGACTCTAACTCCACAGCCCTGCTGAGAGGTCCTTTGTTTCTGACTTACCCTCGGAGAGGTCCTTTAATTCTTTCAAAATAACTTGCTTTATTTTCCGAAACAAAACAAAATTTCAGTATTCTATTTTTTTTTTTTCTAATTAATAAATTAAATGGTTTATAGGAGTCATTGCAACTTTATTTTGATCTTCTTTTTTACTCACAGGAGTTACAAAAATGTTTTGATTCCAAAAACATTGACCTGTTGAAAGAGACCATCAGCAAAATGGATCCCAAGGTTAGTTTGGTTACACTTTCTTCTTCTGGCAAAACTTCACACAGCGTGCACAAGGTTAAAGCAGAGTTGCAGCCAAAAATATTGTTAGTTTTGAACAAACTATGAAAACATCGAGTTTCTGGTGCTACTGCAATGCTGCAATGCACACGCATTGTTAACTTTAAACCTTCAAATGGGGCTATAGGAGAGGAGGTTTCAGATGGCTAATCTTTTTATGCCATGGGCGGAAGGGTACAAGTGGCAAGTGTGTGTGTGTTTCTGCCTTGTGTGTGCATTTTAGAGGAATAGTCTTGGTCGCTGCATGTCTAGGTTATGCGTTTCACGCCGTAACACAAGTCTGCTGTTGTCCACATGTGCTCCAAACTGCTGGGTACTCGAAACTGATAGGCCACACTCGCTATAGGTGATAGGCTGGGAGAGATGCATTAGCTTGCTAGTAATATTGTAAATACAGCACAGGAAACCCTAGGCTGTTAGGGACGTTGCTAGTGCTCCATGTATCGGCCCACATCAAACAGCATATTGCCCCTTGTGCAGGGCTTCATCTGGTGGTCACCGCAAGTTTATGGGGGTTTTTTGCAGTCTGTCTTTCTTGGAAAGATTTCTGTATAGATTGTCACAGATATTTTAGGTACCGTATTTTTCAGAATATAAGACGCTCTGGACTATAATGCTGGGAATACACAGCTCGATTTAGAGCCATTTAGATGGCTCGATTGATAATTTCCGACACGTCTGATCTCCCGCCCGATTGTTTGTGCTCGAGCCGTGTATTCCCAGCACAAGACACACCTAGGTTTTAGAGGCCAAAAAAAGGGGGAAAAATGTACTAAACCTGGTGCGTTCATGGTCCAGGAGCGTTTAGTAGATGTTCTCCCCGTAATACCTCCTGTGTCCCCCCTACCCCCCCCCCCCCCCCCCCCCCCGCCCAAATGTTCCTTCTGTGTCGACCTGCTGCCTTCGTGTCCTCCGCTCCCCCGTGTACAGATAAAAGCAGCGGCAGTGCGTCTCTCCCCACATCCATCGGAGCCCTTGGTGATCAGAGACCTCTCCTCCCTCTCTCACTGCTCCCCAGTACTGGTTGTGTGTAATGACGCAATCAGCTGAAGCCGATGCTAGGAACAGTCAGGGAGAGGTCTCTAATCACTGCAGGCTTTGATGGTTAAGGTGAGAGACGTGATGCTGCTGCTTTTATCTATAAATTGGGGGGGGGGGAGAGGAGGAGGATTCAGGAATCTGGAATAAGAGACACAGTGACTTTTTCTACCCATTTTTTACTTCTTCTACCCGTCTTATATTCAGAATAATACGGTAACTTCTTTTTCCAGGAATTGGACTCTAGGACTTCTTTGTTTAAGCAGCCTTCGCATCAGTTTTACACTTTGATTCACGTCAGGATCACTTTAACTTTCCCTTTTAAACTTGTACACCTATTTCTTTTCTCCTTATGCTTCCCAGGATGCCAGCTATCACATGAAGAGATGTGTAGACTCAGGATTGTGGGTTCCAAATGCCAAAGGAGACGATGGTCTGGAGCCAGTGGGCGCCGAACCAGAACCAGTATATGAAGAGGCCAAGACAGAATCAAGTGACCAGAGTGCAGAGTCATAAAGTGTCATCGCTCAGAAGAGAGGGAAGAAGAATGCTGCCTCCAAATCGGCTGTGGACACAGAGTACTAGAATTAGCCGGATCTCTTCTGTCGGCCCTTAAGGGGCACTCAGAAGAGATGTGGCAAATCATGTTAACCTCCCTAGTAAACCAGTGGACCCATCAGTGGGCTGAAGAACAAAAACAAATCCCATGTTGATAATGCAGGGATATGAGGGAGACCATTATTTAACCCTGGAATGCCACTTCTATTCCTGTACTCCATGGTTGATGGCAGGTAGATGAATATCTGTGTATTTCTTTGTGTAAGGGATCGGCGTGCTAAGGCAGTTTGGGTACTGAGCTGGTGAACTTTCTCTAGAGCTGATCATGCAGGATTGGGGACACACAATCATGATTTCCGGCTGGTTGTACAGGCGCTAAACACTGGGAAGCCCTTAGCCTGAGTTCTAGGTCTTGTGTGGCTGTAATTCTTTAGCCTGTTCCGCTTCTGTGTTCACTGTTACAGCACTGAAAGGAATATAAAGTCATTTTGTTTTTCACTGTTCTCTGTGTGCAGTATTGTTTGTATAACCGGTTCAGTACCGCAGTGCCGAAAATCTCATGCATCCGAGCAACGTTCACCTCCCATTCATTCGCCTATAACTTTATTGCTACTTATCACAATGAATTGATCTATATCTTGTTTTTTCCGCCACCAATTAGGCTTTCTTTGGGGGGTACATTTTGCTAAGAGCCACTTTACTGTAAATGCATTTTAACAGGAAGAATAAGTATAAAACGGAAAAAAATCATTATTTCTCAGTTTTTGGCCATTATAGTTTGAAATTAACATACGCTACCGTAATTAAAACGCATGTATTTTATTTGCCCATCTGTCCCGGTTATTACACCGTTTAAACGATGTCCCTATCACAATTTATGGTGCCGATATTTCATTTAGAAATAAAGGTGCATTTGTTCAATTTGCGTCCATCACTATTTATAAGCTTATAATTTTTAATAATATAATAACATATTCTCTTGACATGCATATTTAAAAAGTTCAGACCCTTGGGTAACTATTTATGTTGTTTTTGTTTTTTTTTTAATTGTATTTTTTTTCTTTAATAAAAATAAGCGTATGTGGGTAATTTTTGGTGTGGGAGGGAAACTGCAAATTTTAAATGTAAAATAATATTTTTTTTTTTAATTAAAAATGTATGTGGGTGCAGTTTACTATTTAGCCACAAGATGGCCACAGTGAAAGTCCTGGATGCGAACGATCTCGCATCCAGAAACTAAAATGCTGGGGACAAGTGTCCTAGGGGCAGAAATACCGCGCTCTCTGGAGAGAAAGCGTCGGTATTTCTGCGGGGAAGTTAGATCGGTGAATGGGAATTATATTCGCATTCACTGATCCGGGGGCGCACAATCGCGCGCACGAGCCGGCGGCAGCACCCGTGCCTATCTGGAGGAGGAAGCTCGTCCAGATAGGCCGAACTGGATAAGCAAGTTCTTGCAGGCAGAATTTTTTGTGCTTTTGATGTTATTATAAGTGTAATAGTGGAGCACTCCTCAAATAGATTAGGTGGATGTGCGACGGTAGAGCCAGCTGCACCCCGGGTCATTCAGTAGTGGAAATCAAGAAGACTGGCGCCATCCATTGTATTTTTGCTCCTTTTTATTTTCTTGTGAAAAGCATTACAGCAGTCAAAGCAACGTTTCAGGGCAGCCCCCCCCCCCCCCCCCTTTCTCAATCTCAGCTTGACAAAGGGGTGGCTGCCCTGAAACGTTGCTTTGACTGCTGTAATGCTTTTCACAAGAATTTGATGTTATTATACGAGTAGGTGTTAATAATTCCTGGCTTTCACCAGAAAGAAGATAGCAAGAGTTTTGGAATAACATGTTTTTTTGTTTGTTTTTTTTAAATACAGTGGGATGCGAAAGTTTGGGCAACATTGTTAATCGTCATTTTTTTTGTATAAATCGTTGGTTGTTGCGATAAAAAATCGCAACGTTCTGGAATGGCCATTTCAGTCGCCAGACCTGAATATAATTGAAAATCTGTGGTGTGAGTTAAAGAGAGCTGTCCATGCTCGGAAGCCATCAAACCTGAATGAACTAGAGATGTTTTGTAAAGAGGAATGGTCCAAAATACCTTCAACCAGAATCCAGACTCTCATTGGAACCTACAGGAAGCGTTTAGAGGCTGTAATTTCTGCAAAAGCAACATCTAAATATTGATTTAATTTCTTTTTTGTGGTGCTCAAATTTATGCACCTTCCTAATTTTTAAACTATTATTGCGCACTTTCTGTAATTTTCAAGAAAAACTTCATTTCACTTCTCAAATATCACTGTGTGTGGCTCCTATATGATATATTTAACTGACATTTTTTATCACAACAATCAACGATTTATACAGGAAAATCATGACCATTAACAAGGTTGACCAAACTTTTGCATCCCATTTCCTCCGGAGACTAATTTACTTGGTCCAGTGTAGTTGCAGCTTTTCTAGACCGTTCAAATAAAAGTCTGCTGGTTGGGCCTCAAACCAGCTCACAGCGGCGTGTTTGACGTCAGAAATGTCCTCACAATTTTTCCCCTTCAGGTGTTTGTTCAAACTCAGGAGCAAACCGTAGTCTGAAGGGACTAGGTAAGGTGAGTAGGGTGGATGGTGGACCAATTAGAAACCCAGGGTGCTCGATTTGGTAGCCACAATGTTGGCTGTGTGCGCAGGTGTATTGCACTGCAAAAAAAAAATCCCTTTGGTCAAATTTCCATGTCATTTTATCTTGTCTGCCTTCTTCAGCTGGTCCATGAGGTTAGAATATAACTGACCGGTGATACAAGACCCCTAAGGTATTTCATTCACCAACAAAATACCCTCTTTGGGCTCCATAAACATAACATCTTATAAATCACCTAATTGATAAAAATTATATTTTAGCACATTTACAAGCAAAATAATCACTCAAAAGTAAGTTGTTGCTGATTAACTTCATTTCAGTATTCCTTTTCTTACCTTAATTATATATTTTTGTTATTTAGGAGCTTAAAAAAGTAACAAAGATAAGGTGAGAACAGGTGAAAAAGCTTTGTGAATAGAACCCATTGTCCAAAAAATGGATGCCATTACTTTTTTGGCTGATTTCTGTGTGTGGAACTTCATCGGCCATGGAGACAAGACAAATAACATTTATATCGCGCTTTTCTCCTGGCGGACTCAAAGCGCCAGAGCTGCAGCCACTAGGGCGCGCTCTATAGGCAGTTGCAGTGTTAGGGAGACTTGCCCAAGGTCTCCTACTAAATATGTGCTGGCTTACTGAACAGGCAGAGCCGAGATTCGAACCCTGGTCGTCTGTGTCAGAGGCAGAGCCCTTAACCATTACACCATCCAGCCACTGTGGCACCATTCCTTTGACTATAAGCACTAGGTGGCAGGAGACGCCCAGTTTTTTTGAGTACTACCAAAGTATTTTTTTCAAACAATCTTTATTAAGGGCAAGACAATGCATTTCACGGTCTAAAGCCACTTCCTTGGGTCAATAGAATACCTTAAAAAACAAAAAGGACCAAATCCAAGACTCCTATCAGCTATGCAAGGTATAAAACAATGATATGTAAAGCATATAAACTTATTCCAGTCCTATATTGGATCAATTTAGTATAGTAACCTAGTGATCAGGTAACAAAGGTGAGCTTTTAGTAGAAATTACCGGTTTCATATAGGACAACAGAGGTGACCTGATGAGATAGACATGTAAATGTATAATGTCAAGCACACAAATAACTAGGCTGTGTTCCTTTTTTTTTATTTCTCTGTTTGAAACAGGTATGCAACTGACCGTTTCTATCAGGGTCAGACTATAGCATAACCCTCACTGATAAGTAATTACAGTCATAAAATACACTCCTGTCAGTAAATGGCTTCCTGGAGCAGGAAAGAGATAAAAAGGGTCAACAATTCAGAGATTTGCGCTATAGCATACTTCAATTAATGTGTTATTGAGCAGAGACAATGAAACCGTAAAAAAATTAGCTTTAAATATAAAGTAAAACTGTAGAATAGCTAACAGAAATTAATTTTTAGGATGAGGAGGATAGATGCAATTGTTTTTCTCATCAGTTTATTTTCACCTCGTATGTCCTTTAAAGGACAAATGAATGAGAGGAATATGGAGGCTGCCATACTTATTTCCTTTTAACCCTCCTGGCGGTTTGCAAAAAAATCGCCCGGGGGCAGCAAATCTTTTTTTTTAAAATTTTTTTTTTTTTTTTTTTCATGTAGCGAGACAAAGTCTCGCTACATGATAGCCGCTGCTCAGCGGCATCCCCCCAGCCCCTCCGATCGCCGCCGGCGATCGGCGATCAGGAGATCCCGTTCAAAGAACGGGATCTCCTGGAGGGCTTCCCCCGTCGCCATGGCGACGGGGCGGGATGATGTCACCGACGTCAACGACGTTGTGACGTCATAGGGGATTCCGATCCACCCCATAGAGCTGCCTGGCACTGATTGGCCAGGCAGCGCACGGGGTCTGGGGGGGGGGGGGCGGCTGCGGCGCGACGGATAGCGGCGGCGATCGGGCACTGCACGCAGCTAGCAAAGTGCTAGCTGCGTGCAGGAAAAAAAAAATTATGCAAATCGGCCCAGCGGGGCCTGAGCGGTGCCTTCCGGCGGCATAGCCCGAGCTCAGCTCGGGCTTACCGCCAGGAAGGTTAAGCAATGCCAGTTGACTGGCTACCCTGCTGATCCTCTGCCGTTTAATACTTTTAGCCATAGACCATGAACAAGCATGCAGCACATCAGGTGTTTCTGACATTGTCTGATCTGACAAGATTAGCTGCACGCTGTTGTCTGGTGTGATTCAGACTTTTCTGCAGCCAAATAGACCTGCAGGGCTGCCAGGCAACTGGTATTATTTAAAAGAAAACCAATATGGCAGCCTCAATATAACTCTCACTTTAGTTGAGATTTACTGCTCAAAACAGCGGCGGGGAGCGGCGAAAATGATGCAGAGGGGGAGAGGAGGGGGACAATAGAGTGCAAAGATATTTACAGAGATCTGATTGGATTCCAGAGGAAAGGTTTAAAGCTATTGAAACTTTTGAGAAGGCAGTGAGATCTGAGGTATTGCGAGAGTGGGACAACAGCGGGCACTCACGTCGCAATATCTCGTTTGCCGAGCAGCAAGCGCTCATTCGCTTGAGCAAGAACCCCCATATAATTATTACTAAGGCAGACAAAGGAGGGGCTACTGTCATTCAGAACACCACTAGCTACTTGGAGGAAGGACACAAACATGTCCAGAATAGTGACCATTACACCAAATGTGACAAGGACCCCACCATATCTATCAAAGAAAAAGTTGATAGATTACTCAGTTCTGCCATTGAAGATGAAGTCCTGGATCCAAAGACAGCTAAGGGACTGATGATAAATCACCCCAAGGTCCCCCTCATGTACCTCCTCCCGAAGATACACAAACAGCTATACAATCCACCGGGACGTCCCATTGTGGTCAGCAGGGGGTCGGTACTGTATCCCCTGGCAGGCTTTTTAGATGTGCATTTACAGGACATTGTGTCAACATTTCAACATTGTTTAAGGGACACCACTGACCTCCTGAACAGATTAGAAGCGATAACGGAGTTACCAGAGGATCTGATATTTTGTAGTCTTGACATACAGAGTTTGTTCACTTCCATACCCCAAGACGAGGCTATCACCATCATTGAGGATAGGTTACTGGAGACGAACCTGCCAAATGGTTTAGTTTACTTTCTACTGGATAGCTTGGAACTAATTTTAAAATCTAATTATTTTAGGTTTCATACTGACATTTACTTTCAGCGACAAGGAGCAAGCATGGGATCCCCAGCAGCCCCCTCCATAGCTAACATTTTTGTAGAATCCCTAGAGAGAACAGTGTTTCTAAACAATCCCAAATACAAGCCCAATGTGTTTGGCTATTACCGTTTTGTCGATGACATATTGGTGTTGTGGAATGGCTCTGAGGAATTGCTCATGGAAATGGTTGAGGCGGCGAACAATGCACATCCCACCATTAAGTTCTCCCTGGAGACGTCCAGAGAGGAGGTCAATTTTCTCGACGTGACGATTAAACGGGTTGAGGGACGCCTCGTTACCAGATTGTTCCGGAAGCCCACGGACCGGAACAATCTATTACGTTTTGACAGCTACCATCATGGCCATGTAGTTAAAGCCATTCCCAGGGGTCAGTTCCTCAGAGCCAGACGAATCTGCACGAAAAAAGCGGATTACGTCAAAACAAGCCTGGAGCTCATGAATAAATTTAAACAGAAAGGTTATAAACGACACAAAATTGAGGAAGTGAGGAAACAGGTTAGCGCTATGGATAGAGCCACGTTGTTGAAGAGGAACAGCAGACCCACTGAACGCAAAGGGGTCCCTTTGGTAATGGGCTTAGGTAAAAACACCGCAAGGATAAAAAACGCTGTGCGCAAATTCTGGCCGGTATTAAGCACGGATAAGGAGATTGGAACTTTGTTTCAGAATGAGCCTGTGTTTTCCTTAAGACGAGGGAAAACCATTCAAGATTATGTGAGAAAGGTGGACACAGCACCCGAGGTGAAACAAGTGATTACTGGCAAAATGGGTACCCATCCGTGCTTAAATTGCAATGTGTGCAATGCTATTATCAAAGGAGATGCTATTTGTCATCCGCACACTGGCCAGAAGGTTAAAATCAAGGGCAGATATTATTGTACAACCCCGTGGGTGATATACGGCCTCAAATGCCCGTGCGGTCTTATGTACGTAGGAGAAACGACTAGAATGGTAAAAAAGCGTATACAGGAACACAAAAGGGACATAACTAGGTTTTCTAAAGGGGAAAGTGATTATGAAACATCAGTGTGAAGACATTTCAAAGAAAAAGGCCATAACGCAGCGCAATTAAAATGGTGTGTGTTGGAGGCTATGCAAAAGTCAGATGATGGAGGCGATTTGGAGAAAAGACTAAAAAGGAAAGAATCCAAATGGATTCATGACCTAGATGTTGTTCATCCAAGAGGCATGAATGAGAGGCTGCCGTTGAAATGCTTTTTATGAAAGTTAGTTTAAATATAGTAGTGCAGTAGTGTGAAACGAGACAACTTTAAGCATTCGGCCCCCATGCAATATACAACAATAGGGATTATCAGCTTTGGTGCAACAACGTGTAATGTGTCAATCTTGATTGCTAGTGCAATAGTGTGAAACATGTTTTTAATGCACTTTTGTATTATTATTTATTTTGTATTTTTACAGGTTGTTCTTGTGAGAGGGTAGACTGTAATGGGAGTGCCCAGAATCTCGGTCAGTGACTATCATATTATGGGTAGCCCAAAGGAGTGCCCTTGAATGGAGCATTGGACTATTTGCATAAGTTGCACATTTTTGCACAATTTTGTATGTTTTTGTACATTGTATTTATAAGGCTAACACTGTGGGTTAATGATATGGGTGGAGCCAGAGGTGGACTCGGGTGTGGCACGCTTACCCCAGTCTTTATCTGTTTGTTGATGGTGTGAGACATTGTTATGCACCTGATGAAGGATTTTCCGTAACATGTAGTGCTTCTGTTTCTTAATACAAGCATATTTGCAGCCAGTGGTGTGCCGCCTCATGATTTACTTGCGGAGAGGAGAGCGCTGCAGACAGGCTGGTATGTTTATTTTGTGAAGTTTGCATGGATACAGATTCTCTTTAAGGTAAACTCGGGGTAGTTGATAGCATCCTAGTAGATACAGAAGACTCTATACCAATGCCTGCGAGCACTGTCCACAGGAATCACTATGGTCAGGCATATGTACAATTTCAAGCAGTAATCCAACCTGATCTCTAAAGAGTGATACTACAGCGAGTCCTGCTATAAAACAGACTGCTTATAGTTAGTTATGTTTATAGTTGGCTACCCTTTCTAAAGGCTTCCATGTTTTATGATCACACATAAAGTGTAGTTTTTTTGTAGCAGCGACCACAAGGACCTCACAAGGCTGAGTGGGGATGGTACTCCCCCACATGCGCAGAAGGTGGTGGATGCTGGATTCAGCAACCCAGACTTGTGAGTATAATAGTCGTAGATAGGTTTGCTCATACTCAGTAGCTACAAGTACGTAACTACTCGGAATTGAAATGTAAATTGGCCAGTGTTTGGGGGGGGGGGGGGGTGTTAACTTACCATTTCACGTCACTCCCATGCATCCTCTTCCATCCTGGTAGGAGGAAGCATGAGTGATGTGGAGCACATCAGACCCAGGCTGCATGGTTTAGCTAACACCTCCCCCCCCCCCCCCCCAAGCACTGGCTAATTTCAATTCTGAGTAGCTACATACTCCTAGCTACTCGGTGTAAGCAAGCCTACTAGTATATTTACAAACCATCTTACTTACCTTACTAGACTAGAAACAGCTCCTGGTGTCCTTGTGCTTTTCTCATGTGCTTGATCCATTCTTTTGACTGTTCTTTGGATTCACATCATAGAGGTCGAGTCAGGTTTCATCCTCAGTCACTAACCTAGCCAAAAAGTTCTGTGCAGCTTTGGATACTTCAGCCTGTTCCTTCCTCTGATCACTGTTCACACATTTCGGTACCCATTTCTCTGAAAGCTTGCACATGTCTAGGATAGTTGTGATAACAAACCCAATGCGTTCCCAGGAGACGTCCAGTACCTTGGATATCATTTTTTGCAGATATTCGCCAGTCCTCAATCAGCTCATGGACAGCATCGCGGGTCGCTGGATCAGTTGAGGTAGGTTGGTGCTCACTGTGGGGTTCATCTTCAGTGGTTATATGCCCAGTCTTGAAAAGAGATATCCAGGTTTTCACTGTGCTGTACGAAGGACACTTCTCCCCCAGTGTTTATGACATCTCAGTGTTAATGCCCTTTGCTGACTTTCCCTGGAGAGAAAAAAAAAACAACTCCATGATGGCCTGTATCTCCAACGACGTGAAACTTGCTTGTGCCTCTGCCATCACATTTTCTCACTAACGGTACATTTTAAATTTGCTTGTGCTTTTGGAAAATGATTACAAGCAGGAAGTTCTATAGTCATTATTGATTGAAAGCGTCATGCAGCTCTTGAAAAATAGTAGTGCCAATGGTTTTTAACTATCCTTGCAATGTCATCACTCCTAAGGTTATACTTAGAGATGAATTGGATCCTATCACCCATATCTTTTTTTCTTCCAAGATGGGGAACGTCAGAGTCCCGGCCCACGTGACTCTGACGTTCCCCATCTGGTCCGCCGATGACGGCGGCGCAGTGGGAGAAGGCAGTGGTGGGACGCAGTCCTCCAACCGCCGTAGCAGAGTGAATACAAGCGGATTTGAAAGATGTAGAGCTGACGACACACACTGCTGACCAATCTGTAAGTACCCCAGCAGTTCCCCATTAGGTCCGCTCCATGAGGAGCTCTACCGATAGGTGGTCTAAAACTGAGAATGTGATTGGTCACTTGCAGGTCCATGTAATATAAAAGGAAGTGCTTTGCACGCATTGATTGTATTTGCCTTGTAACCTAGCTTGACAAAGAAGTGTGAATGCTTTGAAACGTTATGGTCTACAAGCATCTTATTTAGTAAAAGAGCATTTATACTGATGGTGCCGGCTTCTTGCAATACATTGAAGTTCGATCTGGAGTGCTGCCGGATCTGGCCGTGGCACATCGTGTGATAAGCAGAGGAGGTGCTCCACTACATCTGGTATAACCTGCCACTCCTACAAGGAAATGGAGTAATGGACGTGGTATATCACGTCAAGTACGTGATCAGGGTGAGGGTAGCACTAGTAGCAGGAAGCATTCCCCACCCCCCACCCCGGTCAGAAATGTCTTACCTGTGTTCGCAGCAGGCTCAGCATGCAGGAAAATTCTGTCAGAGCAGGAGGCGAAGACAGTTGTGGATTATTTAGATCAGGATTCAGAACCCTCTACCCAGTTTGAGAAACTTGAAGCTAGTTGCAGCAGCGCCAGTAGTGGCCGCCAGGTTCCTCATGACCAGAACCCGATCGCATCTGCTTCCGTTGACGATGACGAGCTTGTTTCCTCCCAGTACTCCGCTCCAGAAGTACAGCACACCATCGGTGAGACTGAGAGAGCTGTGCAGAATGTTTGGGCTGAGGCATTGGAGGAGACCATGGGACCAAGGTCCCAAGAAGTGGTGGGTTCTGTGGTGACAGAAATGGCCACTGTGTTTTTTTTTCATCCAGTGTCACCAGTCAACATCATCATCACCAACACTCAACTACAGAGGTGTTTGGTGGCCAGGTGGAGGGTCCAGAAGAGTCACTTATTGAACTGGATGATATTTTGGATGATGATGATGATGATGAGGTGGGTGATCAAACGTATTTGCCACCTGTTCGTTTAAGCAGTAGCAGGCGTGAGCAGCCTGTACAAACAGAGCAGACGGTTGGCCAGCAGCCTGCAAGTGCTTTCCCGTCTGTCAGTACCCGCCACCACCACTCCAATGCCGAGTATCAAGGTGCTACAACAGGTCGCACCACTGCTGGACGTGCACGCACGTCCCTTGCATGGAATTATTTTATTGATGTGGTAGAGGATGAATCCAGGGCAGTCTTGTGTGTGCCGTAAATCGGTGAGCAGAGGAAAATCGGGCACTGGGTTCGGCACTTCAGGGATGATGAGCCATCTGCGCAACCACCACAAACGGGAGTTTGAATATGTAAAAAATTACAATGAGATGGGTGGAGTAAAAGCAGCAGCAACAGGCCTCTCCTCTTTTTTTTCTAGTCGTCCGAGTCCTGTCCCTATCCAATCTGCTCCTCAGTCCCATTCTACTTCAAAGTCCTCTGCATGCCAGGCTGGTAGAGGACTCCAGATCTCAGCAAGCACTTCATCATCACCCTTGTTGGTTGAATCACCAGTGTTCCAGCGTCAGGCCTTTGTGCCAGAAATGTTGCAGAGGAAGCGGATGCTCCCTGCAACTGATCCATTTGTGGTGAAAAATAATGCGCTCCTGGCAAGGCTGTTGGGCCAACAGCTGCTGCCCTACCAGTTTGTGGAGTGTGCCCCCTTCCGCAGACTGATGAACAGTGTTGCTCTACAATGGTGGATCCCCAGCGTCCATTATTTTGCCAGGAATGCTATCCCTGCCCTTCACCAGCACATTGTGGAGTGTGTCGGCCGGTCTATGGATCACACTGTCAATGGCAAGGTGCACTTCACGATGGATGGCTGGAGCAGCAAGCATGGGCAGGGAAAGTATCTTACTTCTACCACCCATTGGGTCACCCTCCATGGTGCTGCTGAGGAGGGTGTAAGATCTGGGGCATATCAGCTGGTGGTGCCGCCACGTGGGTTGAAGGGAAGGCCTGTTCCACTTCCCTCTGATACCTGTTCTGTCCAAGGCCAGTCTGCCATTGCTGAGAACAGGCAAACCGGATCTGTAATCCTTGCAGCCTTACAGGGTCAGATTTGGCAGTGGCTGACCCCACGAAAACTGGACACAGGTGTAGTGGTGTCTGATAACGGTGCCAACATGCTGGCAGCCATTTCAGAAGGTGGCTATACCCACTTACCTTGCTTGGCCCACGTCTTCAACCTAGTAGTCCAGAAGTTTTTACAGACTTTCGAAGGGTTGAAGGACGCTGTGGCCTCAGCAAGAAAAGTGTCAGCCCACATCCGTCACTCCGCAACTGCCACCGTGGCCATGAAACTGCTGCAGTGCTGCCATAGCCTGCCGCAGCACAGGCTTATTTCTGATTGTTCGACGCGGTGGAACTCCACACTCCAGATGCTGGAGAGGTTGTGGGAGCAGCGCAAGGCGGTCAGGCTATACCTGCCTGAGGCATCTTCCACCAGAACAGGGCCACTGGACTACATTACTGGGGACCAGTGGCAGCTGATTGGACAGGTGTGCAAAGTGTTGGAGCCGTTTGAGCAGGCAACAAAAGTGGTCAGTGAGGAGCACTGCAGTATATCATCTTCACGATGGAAAAGGCTCTTGACAAACTGCTCGAACTGGGGGAGGAAGCCCTACTGAACAGTGGCCAGTCAAGTGAAGGAGTGAGTAGGCATGCTCCAGTCCTGGATGAGGAGGCAGAGCTTGTGGAAGCGGAAGAGCCCATTGTCCGGGGGTGGGAAGAAGATTTTAGCGCGGAGCTGGAGCATGATGACGATGCCAGGAAGAGGTGATTCATGGCAGACATCTCTTCCCCATGGCTGCACATATGATCCAGTGCCTCCATAAAGACCCCGGATGCCAGAAAGAGGAGATTCATGGCAGACATCTCTTCCCCCATGGCTGCACATATGATCCAGTGCCTCCATAAAGACCCCCGGATTAAATCTTTAAAATCAAGGCTTGACATGTGGGTGACCACCATCTTAGAGCCCCGGTGCAAGGGGAAAATGCGCCAGTTCATAACCCCCTCCCAAGCAGACGCCAGGATGAGCCAGATCCGGGATGCCCTTCCTCGTTTGGTAGAAGATGCGTTTCCTGCACCTGTACCCCGGCCCCAAGCTACCAAGCCTAGTAGTCATCATCACACTCAGCAAAGGTCTGGTGGTCTCACTCCCAGCAGCAACACCAGTAGCCAATCTGTGAACCTGCTGAGTATGCTGAAGGAATTTTACCAGCCAGTGCCAGATACTCCTTCTAGCAGCAGCACCACCAGCGGACAAAGTGGTCACCGCCAGCAGCTGGCCCGTATGGTGGACGATTACTTGGGGTCAGCCAGTGCTCCAGACAATATGGAGAGTAATGATGACCCCATGCAATATTGGACCAAACAATTGGATACGTGGCCTGAACTCGTTCAGTATGCACTGGAGGTTCTTACATGCCCCGCCGCCAGTGTTCTTTCTGGGCGAGTATTTAGCACTGCAGTTGGAGTGGTCACCGGCCAACGGACCCGTCTGTCCACAGACAATGTGGACATGCTAACATTCATTAAAATGAACGAGTCATGGATCAGTTACAAGGCCCCTTTCACTGATTTAAGAAAATGAGTCCAATATGTATTCAATAAAAAACTTTTTAGGACTGCCGTGGAACCACCTCTAGGTCCCATGGCCTACGACAAGTCCTGCTGCTCCAAACAATTTTTAGGACTGCCGTGGAACCACCTCTAGGTCCCATGGCCTATGACAAGTTCTGCTGCTCCCAAAAAAATATGACTGCTGTGAAACCACCTCTAGGTCCCATGGCCTACAACTTCTCCTGCTGCTCCCAAAAAATATGACTGCTGTGAAACCACCTCTAGGTCCCATGGCCTACAACTTCTCCAGCTGCTCCCAAAGAAATATGACTGCTGTGAAACCACCTCTAGGTCCCATGGTCTACAACTTCTCCTGCTGCTCCCAAAGAAGTATAATGACTGCTGTGAAACCACCTCTAGGTCCCATGGCCTACAACTTTTCCTGCTGCTCCCAAAAAAATACAATGACTGCCGTGAAACCACCTCTAGGTCCCATGGCCTACAACTTCTCCTGCTGCTCCCAAAGAAATATAATGACTGCTGTGAAACTACCTCTAGGTAATAAGCTGTTTTGGGTTTCAATACCACCTCTATGCTGATGACACCCAAATTTATTGTTCTGCCCCAGACCTCTCCACACTACTATCAAAAGTCCCCAAATGTCTATCCGCTGTATCTACATTTATGTCATCCCGCTTCCTTAAACTCAATATGAGCAAAACGGAGATTGTGATATTTCCACCTTCGCTCTCTGTTCCACCTCCCATTGTCACAATCAATGTAGAGAACACCCCAATAGCATCAACCCCCAAAGCTCGTTGCCTAGGGGTAACTCTGGACTCTGAGCTCTCCTTTAAACCACATATTAACACTTTAACTACCTCCTGCTACTTCCATCTCAAAAACATTTCCAGAATCCGTCCCTTCCTTTCACAAGAAGCAACTAAAATGCTTGTGCATGCCCTAATCAATCCCCGTCTTGACTACTGCAACACCCTACTCTGTGGTCTACCAAAAAGCAGACTGGCACCTCTCCAATCCCTACTAAACTCTGCGGCCCGTCTCATCCACCTCTCTTCTAGATCCTCTGAGGCAGCCCCTCTCTGCCAATCCCTCCATTGGTTACCAGTTGCCCAAAGGATCCAGTTTAAACTTCTCACACTTGCATACAAAGCTCTACACAAGCTGTCGCCTCCATACATTTCCTCTTTAATCTCCAGATACCTCCCCGCCCCCGGACCCTCCGTTCCTCACAGGAGAACCTTTTGTCCTCCAGCCTAGTCACCTCCTCTCACTCTCGCATCCAAGACTTCTCACGAGCGGTCCCTCTCCTTTGGAACTCTCTCCCTCAGCCGGTTCGTCATGCCACGAGTCTGGAAACCTTCAAACGTACTCTGAAAACACACCTGTTCAGACAAGCCTATAATTTGCTATAGGCAGCACTGAAGTCACACTGGCTCACCCACTAATCCTTGTGTTTCCTTCCCCTTTGTTTCCTCCCCACTACCCTCTAGATTGTAAGCTCGCAAGGGCTTCTTTCTCATACTGCTGTAATTTTAACATATGTATATGTACCAACTACATATCAACTATGTATGTATCTGTATTTATTCTATTCAATGTCATGACTGTATAGTGTCTTGTATTTCTTATGTATATTTGTTCCCCATTATTTGTTTGTACTATGTACAGCGCTACGGAAGATGTTGGCGCTATATAAATAAAAAATAATAATAATAATAGGTCCCATGGCCTACAACTTCTCCTGCTGCTCCCAAAAAAATACAATGACTGCCGTGAAACCACCTCTAGGTCCCATGGCCTACAACTTCTCCTGCTGTTCCAAACAATTTTTAGGACTACCATGGAACCAGTAGCTCCCATGGCCTATGACAACTCCTGCTGCTCCAAACCACACCTGTAATGACCGCCGTGGAACTCCATGGCTTACGCGACAACTCCTGCGGCTCCAAACCACACTTGTAATGACTGCCGTGGAACCACCGTTAGGTTCCATGGCTTACGTGAAAATGCGAAAACTCCTGCAGCTCCAAACCACACTTATAATGACCGCCGTGGAACACCATGGCTTACGCGACAACTGCTGCTGCTGCAAAAAAAAAAAAAAGAATGGTGGAACAGCCACTAGGTCCCATGGGGTACCATTTAGCACAAACGAGGTTTCAATTGCAACTACTTTAATTTTTCCGCCGGAATGCGGAATTCTGCAAAAATTTAATGGCGACGGAATTTAGCGCTGGCGGAGTCCGCCAATTCCGGCGGAACGGAATTCGAACCTTCCGATCATCCCTAGCCTCAGCCTACTTGGAACCTTGACATCTACCATTCCAATGGTCCGTTGGGCACAATGGCACACCAGACAATGGCAATTCGGTTTTCGTCATCAATGGCGAACAAGACAATGGAATCAACTGATCCTAATAACTCAGAAGATGAGGGACAGCCTCTTGTGGTGGTTAGACAAAGAAAACCTGTCAAAAACACTACCTAAGCAGAACTCAGTTGGACAACGAGTGGTCATTGAACAACAAGGTGTACCAATCGATATGCGAACAGTTTGGCAATCCAGAATTAGATCTAATGGCGACAAAGTACAACAACAAGTGCAAAAAATTAATCTCCAGATGGGAAACACCCACAGCGGAAGCAGTAGATGCACTGATTGCTACTTGGAACTTCAGCATAGCGTATGTGTTTCCCCCAGTCCCGTTAATCCAACGGTTACTTCAGAGACTTATCCAGGAAATGGTGACACTGATTGCAGTAATACCGTTTTGGCTAAGGAGGCTTTGGTTCCCTCTGTTATGGCAGCTGAAAGAACAACAACTGCTACTACTAGCAGCAGTACCGAACCTTCTAACATGGGGACCAGTTTGTCATCCCAATCCTGCCAACACGGAGTGACGTTGGTACGCACAGCACCCGCCGGACGCGGCAGGATTGTATGTGCGGGAGGCAGATTTGTTTTTACCGGCCAGAGGATTATTGCACTGGGCTAAGTGGGTGAGCTGGACGGAAGAGGTGTGTGCCTTGCCTTTAGCTAAGTGCAGATAATCCCTGTATCCCCTGCATCCGCTGTCATAGCGGTTATCTGTGAACAGTAGGGGCTGGCTGTTTTAATGGATTACTTCACATGCTGTGAAGCTTTTTACATATAACTTTTACGCAAAGCTTTTTAATAAATTTAAACGCTTTTACGCTATGAGGAGACTCCTTTTTTGCTTTTTGCATACACAGACTTGAAGTACCAGGAAGCGGACTGTCGGTGTGGCTGCGGGGTGGCCAATACCCCGAAAGCAAGAACGGGCCCAGGAGGCCGCAGGATCTGGTGAGTTTCTCCCTGAAGGGGGGCCTGCTTTCATCTGATATTTTGAAGTACAAGTATTGCTGAGCGCTTACCCAATTGAATTTAGAACTCTGACTGATGGCGCACACATCCAGGAAGAGCGCTCCCAACAGTCACAGTTGAATACAAAAAGGACTTGATTGAGGATGATGCTTGTCTGTGGGACTTTTCCCTAAATATTATCAATTCTACATATACGAGCGCAGTATTGGGGTGCTTTTGCTTGTTATTTTATCTTTATAAATAGCCTTGCTGAGAATCCCCTATGAAGAGATGGGCTAGTCCAAAACCTGTCGCTTCTGTCAGATTTCTACTACCTACTGTAAGTGACAGCAACATAGGAGAAAAGTAATTTATGGCTCATTTTACTCTGGAAAAAAATTGTACTTCCTATTTGTCTATGTTTGCACATATTTCAAATGTTACAATTTTTCTTCATAGTGCCCCTTTAAACTTACCCAGCATACGTCTTCCTTCATCCGTCCCACGGCGACTCCCACGCTGCGTTCCAAGCCGCGTCACGTGATTTCTAACACTTCCTCCTAAGGGCCTGTTTCCACTACATGCAGATTGGATGCAGAATGGATGCAGAAAAAC
The DNA here is from genome assembly GCF_040937935.1 of Hyperolius riggenbachi. Lineage (NCBI taxonomy): Eukaryota > Metazoa > Chordata > Amphibia > Anura > Hyperoliidae > Hyperolius > Hyperolius riggenbachi. The sequence continues at coordinate 74,580,142 of NC_090648.1, forward strand.
TGACTCCAATCAATGCCTATGGGAAAATCTGCATCAGAAAAACTGTGTTTAGTAGAAACAGGCCCATAGGCATTAATTGGAGTCAGTTTTTCTGCATCCATTCTGCATCCAATCTGTGTGTAGTGGAAACAGGCCCTAGGTAAGTAAAATAGAACTTCCACAGTCTCTAGGTAAGCTGGTGCCCATAAAATCAGATTCTCTTTTTTTTCCCTAATTTGCAGACCTACACAGGAAACCTGTTTGGAGACTGGTACTTTTCAAGCAAAGGCCTCTGTATCCGTCACTTTCAGCAGTGCTGATGCATGGCTAGTAATATACCACTAGATGGCAGCATAAGAGCACAAAGCTTGCCAACAGCTGATGTGACGTAGCAAAGAAAGCCAGTTGGGTTATAAGAACTGGTTGGAGGGGGGTATGAATATTAGTTGTAAGTTATATTCAAGCAGGAATTAAACTGAGTTTCTTGCCCTAAAGGTGCTTATTAAGAGTACAATTTTTTTTTATCAGATGCAATCTTTCAATGCACTTTTTATGATGGAATTGTACAGAAAACCGCAAGTGTGAAGATTGTGGCAAAAATCGATGTAAAACGATTCTTTGGTTGATTGGAACAGAAAATTTAATTGATCCAAAAGTTGGATTTTACGATCGTATCTGAAGAGAGAAGAGAATAGAGAAAATACCCTAATTGACCCGTTTATGGGAACAATCTATAATCACCTTCTGACAGGGGCGTAGCAATAGGGGTTGCAGAGGTAGCGACCGCATCGGGGCCCTTGGGCCAGAGGGGCCCTGAAGGGCCCTCCCTCAACTACAGTATTAGCTCTCTATTGCTCCAGAGCTCATAATAATCACTTCTATAGATACTTTGAATAGTGGTAATCATTAACAAACTGTTCCCCATCCCCTTCTTGCACCTCTGACACTGTAGTTGCCATTGTCAGGTTTTGGTGCGCCGTATCAATTGTAATGTATAGAATGCTTGGGGGGCCCCAATGTAAAACTTGCATCAGTGCCCAAAGCTCCTTAGCTACGCCACTGCCTTCTGATTACTTATGATTGAAAATTGTGCGTCGAAAGATACCGTTTGAGTTTACAGCGATCCATTACTTAAAGGACAACTGAAGCAAGAGTAATATGGAGGCTGCCATATTTATTTCCTTATAAGCAATACCAGTTGCCTGCCAACCCTGCCGATACTCGCCCTCTAATACTTTTAGCCATAGAACCTGAACAAGCGTGCAGCATATCAGGTGTTCCTGACATTATTGTCAGATCTGAGTGAATTAGCTGCATGCTTGTTTCTGGTGTGATTCACATACTACTGCAGCCAAATAGATCAGCAGGGCTGCCAGGCGACTGGTATTGTTTAAGAGAAAATAAATATGGCAGCCTCCATATTCTTCTCACTTCAATTGTCCTTTAACATTGAATTGCAATCACGAGCAAAATGCTGCAGGCAGAGTGAATGCGATTTGGCCAAATCACTCCAGTGGACTCACCTCTATCCACTTTCATTGACACAGCGGTTTTTGGAATCGTTGGCTATTGTCGATGATTCCAAATCACTGCTGAAAGTGCTCTAGTGGTTCCCAGGCCAACCTGAATCGGGAAAAAAAAAAAAAACCATGATATTATGAATTGCATGTGTAGTATGGATAATGAAGAAAACATTAGAAGCAAATATACCAGGTGACAGTTCCTAGCCAATGAGTGGTCACCTGGTATGAGCAGCAGGCAATGCAAGGATTTGTGGGGGCTGAAGTGCAGGCACGAGTGGCCTACGCATCTCCTACGCAGCACTGCAATGGCATGCAGCCAGCTTCATATTGCAGAGCTTCCTGGAGCAGTCCAGGGTGCAGGACCACCTGAAGTTCTGGCAGTGCAGGGGAGCCTATCAGTTGTTGGGGTCCCTGGAGCAATTGCCCCCTTTGCCTTAAAGGGCTTCTGAGGCAAAATTAAAAATCTATATTTTACTCACCTGGGGCTTCTTCCAGCCCTGAGCAGCAGTCTCAGTCCCTCGCCACAGCCCTGGTCCACTTTGGTGTCCTCGATGGCCAATGATGGCAACCCGCTGGTGGGGTTCGGTTCTTCTGCGCCTGCGTGTGCATTTGTGCCCTCGCGTCCATGTCATCTGGCCCTTACTGCACAGGCACAGTATGCACCAGATGACGTGGATGCGTGGGCTTGAGTGCCTGCGCAGGCGCAGAAGAGCCAACCCCGCCGACGGGTCGCCATCATTGCGAGCGGCCATCGGGGACACCAAAGAGGACCAGGGCTGTGGCAAGGGACTGAGAAGAAGGTGAATAAAACATTTCGCCCCAGAAGTCCTTTATGGCAGCGTCACCCTGATAGAGTGGCCATTTCCCATCACAACAAACTTTACGATTGATTATAGATAACTGTGTAGGGTTTGAGTTTGTTTTTGTGGGATACACATCCAGGGCACGATGCTCCCGTTCCATCACATCCCAAAGATGTTCTATTGGGTTGAGATCTGGTGACTGTGGGGGCCATTTTAGTACAGTGAACTCATTGTCATGTTCAAGAAACCAATTTGAAATGATTTGAGCTTTGTGACATGGTGGATTACCCTGCTGGAAGTAGCCGTCAAAGGATGGGTACATGGTGGTCATGAAGGGATGGACATGGTCAGAAACAATGCTCAGGTAGCCTGTGGCATTTAAATGATGCCTAATTGGCACTAAGGGGCCTAAAGTGCGCCAAGAAAACATCCCCCACACCATTCACCACCACCACCACCAGCCTGCACAGTGGTAACAAGGCATGATGGATCCATGTTCTCATTCTGTTTACTCCAAATTCTGACTCTATCGAGACCCATCAGACCAGGCAACATTTTTCCAGTCTTCCACTGTCCAATTTTGGTGAGCTCTTGCAAATTGTAGCCTCTTTTTCCTATTTGTAGTGGAGATGAGGAGTGGAACCCGGTGGGGTCTTCTGCTGTTGTAGCCCATCCGCCTCAAGGTTGTGTGTGTTGTGGCTTCACAAATGCTTTGCTGCATACCTCGGTTGTAACGAGATGTTATTTCAGTCAACGTTGCTCTTCTATCAGCTTGAATCAGTCTGCCCATTCTCCTCTGACCTCTAGCATCAACAAGGCATTTTCACCCACAGGACTGCCGCATACTGGATGTTTTTCCCTTTTCACACCATTCTTTGTAAATCCTAGAAATGGTTGTGTGTGAAAATCCCAGTAACTGAGCAGATTGTGAAATACTCAGACCGGCCCATCTGGCACCAACAACCATGCCACGCTCAAAATTGCTTAAAGTGAACCTCCAGACTAAAAATCTACTCAGCAGCACTGAAAAGGCCTGGCGTTTCTTTAACAGTTTCACAGCATTATAACTTTGTTTTTCTTACATAAGCCTTATTTTTAGCTGCACAAAAGCTAAGCTCCGCCCCATCAAAGAAAACTGCCCGGGCTTTTTTTTCCCTGGTGCTGTGCAAAGCATGATGGGATTTCCTATGTTGTTATTCACGTTGCCTAGCAACTGGGAGGGGTGATTATCACACAGGACAGTTGGAACTGTGTCTCATGCTCCGTCACCTCCTTTCAACCAAAAAGATGGCTGCCCTCATGAAATCAAACATTTGCCTGTTCTTTTAAAACAGGGTGGGTAAGAGATGATATTACCTATTTTTATTAACATAACTAATGTAACTTAATGAGAAAAAGAGAGAACACCAAGAGCCCAATATAGTGTAGAGGCAGAGGCGCTCAGTGTTGATGATACTGGCAGATGCTGTTTACTCCTATCTGTTATTGCCTGATGAAGCGGGTTTGTATCCCGTGAAACGCGTTGCACTTTATTTGGAGTATCCAATAAAATTGTTTTGACTGAAAATCCACAGTCGTGGGTTCTGCTTGGAGGGGGTGAGTCCACCACTGCCTCCTCTATTACCAAGATGGTTTTTTAAGTTCTTTTAGTGTTTTTTATCCTATTGGCGCCTCTGTTATCCTATTATCTAATGTAACTTAATGTTTGTTTAGGCTGAAGTTCCTCTTTAAATAACAATTCTTTCCCATTCTGACATTCAGTTTGGAGTTCAGGAGATTGTCTTGACCAGGACCACACCCCTAAATGCATTGAAGCAACTGCCATGTGATTGGTTGATTAGATAACTGCATTAATGAGAAATTGAACAGGTGTCCCTAATAATCCTTTAGGTGAGTGTATATGCAGTACAGCTAAGAAACAGAGCATTAGTAGCAAAGAAAGTGACTTGTGTTGTTTTTCAGTACAGAAAGAGTTAAAAAAACCTTTAGTTTTTTATTTTCTGAAACTTATCCACAAAAGAGCTTCTCTGAGCTATTCGACCCACTTGGTCGAATATAGTCCTGTTTTCTGAAGCACTTAAACAGCCTAGAAACCATGAGAAACAGCTTTAGATAGGGTTTCACTGCAGGAAAGTCCAAATGATCTTTATTTCTGCTTTGTTTTATAGCCTAAAAGACAGAGGCCCATATGCTCTATGGAAAGGGGATGTCAGGATTGACATCTTTATATGAACTTGTGATATTGCAAAATGTGCCCAAGCTAAAAATACTGCACAATACAGGTACATCGCTATGCCACCAATAAAACACAGTAGTTCTGTTCCACCCCTAAGGCACGTTAGAGCAGCCTGTAACGCAGCTCAACTGACAGCAATGATAAATGAATGGGCTGTTCACAATGCCCACGTTGCGTTGGACTCGCAGTGGTGCTCAGCAGAGCTCGAATATTCGAGTAGCTCGAATATTCGAGCTCTTTTTCAGCTATTCGAGCTCGGTATTCGAGCTCCGAATAGCTGGAGCTATTCGAATGGGCTATTCGAGTTAACTCGAATAGCCCATTCACTATTCGCGCTATTCGAGCTAACAGCGCTATTCAAGCTCGAAATACCGAGCTCGAATAGCGTCATATCCCAGATTGATGTCCTTAGAGCCAATCAGAGGGCTCCCAGGCCCTCTGACGGCGGCCAATCACTGAGGGGGACCCTGGCCAGCCCCTACCCTATAAATAGCGGCCGCCATGTTCCGTTTCTCCGTCCTTGCCCGACTTTGCACAGAGAGAGATTTGCTCCTTTGTGCGTTGGCTTAGCAAGAGCTTTATTGTGGTCATTTACCTAGCGTTTTTGCTCACATACACCTCCTATATACACCTATATTGTTGTTAGTTAGATAGACATTGGGTATCATTCATAAACAGGCTGTCGGTAGTGCGGGAAAACACCGTTCTTCTCCGCAACCGGTAATTAAGACTTCTGGGTGGCCATTCATAAAAAAGTCTGCCTGTTGCGGAAGAAGTGCGGAGGTTTTCTGGAGGAAGCTGGCGGCAGCGTGGCGGAAGACATGCGGAAACTTAAAAGCTGCCCGATTCCCTCCCTGCGCTGCTCTGTCTGATGCTGCTTGGGAGGTCCCTCCCATTCATTTATATGTATTCCGCCCGCCTATCGCTACTGTCGAGCAAGCGGTATTTTACTTCCGGATACCGCTTGCTCTAATCTTTATGAATGGATGTGTTTGTTACTTTTTCTAGATTAATCTAGAAAAACTCCGCACAAGGCGGAAATGTATCGCTCTGTCACCTTTTCATGCGGAAAGAGCCTTTATGAATGGGGCTTATGCTGAGTGGTCGGGAAAGTCACCGGTGTTAAGCATTTCCGCATGCGGAAATGCTTTATGAATGATACCCATTGTATTTTAGTTAGTAACTTTTGTGTTACATAGAGAGAGACTCAGACAGCTGCTGCAGGCTTACAGCTTTAGGCCTCAGGGCCTTGCCTGTGTGGGCAGCTGTTCTCTCCTGTCCTCTGTTTATTTCTCATCTATACCAGTATTTCTGCTGTCCTTTAGTACTGATTGATTGTATTTTGTATTGTAGTTATATACTGTAACTGTACTAGGACACTCACTCAGTCACTGTTCATAGGCTACTAGCTCCTGCGTGTGCGTGCACTCACTGTCTGTGTACTGTACACACACTCTATTTCCTTCTGAATAGTTATATACTGTAACTGTACTAGGACACTCACTGACTGTCACTGTTCATAGGCTAGCTCCTGCGTGTGCGTGCACTCACTGTCTGTGTACTGTACACACACTCTATTTCCTTCTGAATAGTTATATACTGTAACTGTACTAGGACACTCACTCACTGACACTGTTCATAGGCTACAAGCTCCTGCGTGTGCGTGCACTCACTGTCTGTGTACTGTAGTGTACACACACTCTATTTCCTTCTGAATAGTTATATACTGTAACTGTACTAGGACACTCACTGTCACTGTTCATAGGCTACTAGCTCCTGCGTGTGCGTGCACTCACTGTCTGTGTACTGTACACACACTCTATTTCCTTCTGAATAGTTATATACTGTAACTGTACTAGGACACTCACTCACTGACACTGTTCATAGGCTACTAGCTCCTGCGTGTGCGTGCACTCGCTGTCGGTGTACTGTAGTGTACACACACTCTATTTCCTTCTGAATAGTTATATACTGTAACTGTACTAGGACACTCACTGTCACTGTTCATAGGCTACTAGCTCCTGCGTGTGCGTGCACTCACTGTCTGTGTACTGTACACACACTCTATTTCCTTCTGATTACTGATTGATTATTGTAATTTCTGGTTGTACTTACTGTTACTACTTACTGTACTAGTAGGGACACTCAGTCACTGTTCATAGGCTAGCTCCTGCGTGTGCGTGCACTCACTCACTGTCAGTGTACACACACTCTATTTCCTTGTGATTATTACTACTGATTATTGTAACTTCTAGTTGTACTTACTGACTCTGTTACTACTTACTTACTGTACTAGACACTCACTCAGTCACCTCGCCCACCAACCCACTCCATTAAAGTACCCCACTTTTCACCCGCCCTTTTAAAAAACTTTTGTGTTTACGCCCAAAACATCGAAGATGTCTGGAAGTGGCAGCCAGCGCGGTCTGGGCAAGGGGAAGGGCAGCAAGGGAATCAGGAGGAGAGGGAGCAGCATTGTGGCAAGCCGCGGGCGCGGCCGCGCCACCATGCACAGTTCCGCAGCAGCAGCAGCAGCAGCGTCAGTGGCTAACATTCCTCCTATAGCCACTGGCCGTGGACGCCTTGGGCGCCGCCCAGCAGGAGCATCTGCAACTCACGCTGCAGAGACACAGCAGCAGCAGCGTGTAGCACCTGCTCCGATTTTCCTCCAGCCGGGTCGGAAACGTCCCATTGAGGAAAAGGATGCAGACACTGTGGTGCAACTGATGACGGAGGATGAGCAGCCCGCCATCAGCTCTGCATCCGAGGCCTCCACCCTCACCACCACCACCACCACCACCCCTGTTCGCAGCAGCCGCCCAGCAGGGCCTGGGGAGGAGGCCAGTTCACCGTCAGTCGCCGACCTGTCACTCAGCACTCTTTTGACCGCAGGCATGGTGAGTCAATTGTCTGCTGTTGTTGGCGATTTGGAGGAGGAGATGCTGATGGGCACTTTGGGGGATGAGGGATTGGACAGCAAGACTGTGGCGACAGTCAAGCAGCCCATCCATGCATCAGGAGAGGAGTTTGATCATCCCAGCAGGACATGTTTCAGGAGGGGGAGGATGATGATGACACGGTGACAGACAGAGACTGGGTGCCACCAGCTCCAGGGGATGTCGTCATCAGCAGCTCTGAGGAGGAGGAGGAGGATGCGCTTGTGGGCCTTGCAAGGAGGCGCATCATTGCAAGCATTGGCAGCAGTAGGCAGGTCCCCCAGCCTGCTGGTGTCTCAGGCTCAGCAGCAGCAGCATCTGCCAGTACCACCACCAGCCGCACCCGCGCCCCCCCCTAACCACAACAGGGAGACAGGCAGCAGCGGTTCCATGCCGTAGGGGGTTGTTTTTGTCACCAATCTGGCGCTTTTTCACCATGCCCACAGTGTACAGCAAGTACGCCACTTGCAACCACTGTCAGCGGAAGTTGAGCAGAGGTGCAGACCCCTTAAAGTTCAGCACCAGCTCGCTCATCAACCACCTTGCTGCGAAACATTTCCACCAGCATGAGGAGTTCCAGAGGCTGAAGGCATCTGGTGCTGGCAGTGGCACCACACCCATCACTGCACAGCCTTCAGCAGCAGCAGCAACAGCAGCCACCCGCCCTCCTGCTCCTCCAGCAGCACCAGCAGGAGTGCGGAAACGCACTGCTCCTCCCCCCTCTGCAACTCCTGCCGCCGACACTGAGGCCTGTTCTGGCAGCCAGTCCTCAGTGGCCTCCTCTGCTGTGTCTGCTGATTCCCGTGCCAGCAAAAGGCCACGCCAGAGCCTTTTGAGCGAGTCCTTCCAGGGGGTGGTTAGGGCTCTGCCTCCCAGCAGCCGTCGCGTGCGTCAGCTGAACGGCTTGCTGGCACGGGCCATGTGCTCCCAACTCCTGCCGTACACGCTCGTGCAGGAGGGGAGCGACATTCGTGCGCTGCTTGCTTGCGCAGCCCCAGACTGGCAGCTCCCCAGCAGACACTTCTTCGCCCGCAAGGCCATTCCTGCACTGCACCGCTTTGTGATGGCCAATGTGGAGCGAGGGCTGGAGCACGCGGTTGGTGAAAGGGTCCACGTCACCATGGACTCCTGGAGCAGCCGCTTCGGGACAGGCCGCTACCTGTCCTTCACTGTCCACTGGGTCAGCTTGGTGGAAGGGGGTGAGGATGGGAGAGCAGCAGCGGGCACAGCAGCAGCAGCAACACAGTGGGTGGTGCCACCCCGCAGGGTCGGGGGAACTGCAGCAGGTTCCTCCGATCCTCTGCCATCCTCCGGCACACCTGGCCAAACCCCCCGCCTCAGCAGCAGCGTGAAGGCCCGCCACTGCCAAGCGCTGCTGCACTTGGTCAGCCTTAGGAAGACCAAGCTGACGGCAACCCATGTGTTGGCCAAACTCCAGGAGCAGGAGAGTATTTGGCTGACCCCCAGAGGCCTCAGAGTCGGAGAGGTGGTGGCCGACAATGGGGCCAATCTGGTTGCCGCAATAGACAGGGGAAACCTGACCCACATCCCCTGTCTTGCCCACGTGCTGAACCTGGTGGTGCAGAAGTTCTTGCGCACCTACCAGGGGATGGGCGAACTGCTGGAAACGGCAAGGAACGTTGTGCGTCACTTCCGGCGCTTGGCTGCAGCCTGTGCGAGCCTGGAAGACGTGCAAAAGGAGCTGGAGCTGCCACGCCATCGGCTGATCCTTGACGTTCCGACTCGCTGGAACTCCACCCTGGCGATGTTGGAGCGTCTGGTTGAACAGAAGCACGCTGTCAACCAGTACCTTGCCCTGGCCACTGTTTCCGCCGCTCAGAGAAGGGACAAGACCAGCAACATCCCGTCCATCGTCCCCGATGATGACTGGAGGCACATGCAGCAGGTGTGCTTAGTGCTGGCTCCCTTTCTGCAGGCCACTAACATGGTGAGCAGGGACCATGCTATGGTCTGCGAGTGGGTGCCCCTGGTTTGTCTGCTGAACAGGGCCCTCGATGCTTTGCTGGAACAGGGAGCGGCAGCCTTGGACCAGCAGGAGCGGCAAGCAGCTGCACAGTCAACCTCTGAGGGGGAGGAGGAGGAGGACTTGGTGGAGGTCCCTGACCTTGCTGCTGATGAGGGGGATCAGCACAGCGCAGCTGAGTTGGTGCGGGGGGTGGAGAAAGGATGAGGCGGCAGAGGAGGAGGATGAGGAGGACAGCACTGCCGTCGATGTGCCAGCAGACGTGGCCCGCCTCTTCCCAATGGCAGCGCACATGCTGACATGCCTGCGCAAGGACCCCAGGGTGATCCAGATGAAGCAGAGGGAGGACATCTGGATCAGCATGATGTTGGACCCACGCCTCAAGGGGAAGTTGAGCCAGTTCCTGCCGCCTGCAGGAGGAGACCCAGCGCAACAAATAAGGAGCTTGCAGCAGGCCCTTGTTGAGCGCTTGGAGGAAGCCTTCCCCCAGCCTTCCACCCCCACTGTCCAGCCAGCACAGAGGCAGCAGCAGGTGCCTGCATCCAGCAGCAAGCGCCCCACAGACCTGCTGTCTCTCAGCAACGAGCTCTACAGGACTGTAGAGGCTCCGGCAGCAGTGACTAGAGAGGAGGTGCATGCAGCAGCATCCTCCTCCAGTCACAGCCAGCGCCTGACCCGCATGGTGGCTGACTACATGGGGTCCTACAGCGGGCTTGACAGCGATGCCCCTGTTGATCCCATGGAGTATTGGGTCAAGCGCCTGGAGATCTGGAGCGAGCTGGCGCAGTACGCCCTGGAAGTGCTGTCCTGTCCCCCTTCCAGCGTGCTGTCCGAGCGCTGCTTCAGTGCAGCTGGTGGCGTGGTCACCGAGAAACGCTCACGTCTGTCTCACAAGTCTGTGAACAGACTGACGTTTCTCAAGATGAACCAGGCGTGGGTGGAAGGCGAGTTCCTGGCCCCTGTTGTTGGCGAGAGGGGGACATGAACTGAAGAACCATCGTTAATGTGCCTTACCACCCTTTACCACCTCCTGGCTCCTGCTCACTAAGCCAGCCTGGTTCACTTTGACTATTACGTCGCCTGCAGCCACACATTTTACACCTACAGTGGGCTGCTGTGTACTGCCCTTCTGCTGTCTGTCTGTGTTTCCCACTGTCAGGGTACACAGATTTACCTTCTGCTGCCACTCTGCCACCAGCTATTACTTCAAAAAATAGCTATATCTGTGTAATTGGTTGTAAAACCAAAACTACAAAACCATTAAAAAAAAAAAAGGTTTAATTTTTCTGAGGTGCCCGGGTTGAAAACTGTGTTGTCCCAGTTGTGTATTGGACACAATGTGGGCTGCACGACCGCTGTCTGGGACCTCCTGTTGTGTTTATTTACGCCCTGGTATCACCGCTAGGTACCAGGGCTATTATGTCACGCTGCCTGCCTGCTGCCACACTCACACTACTCCTCCATTCCTCCTGCTGCTGCTGCTGTCTGTCTGTGTTTCCCACTGCCAGGGTACACAGAATTACCTTCTGCTGCCACTCTGCCACCAGCTATTACGTCAAACAATAGCTGCTCACATAATTATTCCTCCATTCTTCCTGCTGCTGCTGCTGTCTGTCTGTGTTTCCCAACGCCAGGGTACACAGATTTACCTTCTGCTGCCACTCTGTCACCAGCTATTACGTCAAACAATAGCTATATATATGTGTAATTTGTTTTACAAACAAAACCAAAAAACCATAAAAAAAAAAAAAAAGGTTTAATTTTTCAGAGGTGCCCGGGTTGAAAACTGTGTTGTCCCAGTTGTGTATTGGACACGATGTGGGCTGCACGACCGCTGTCTGGGACCTCCTGCCTGCTGTGTTTATTTACAGCCCTGGTATCACCGCTAGGTACCAGGGCTATGATGTCACGCTGCCTGCCTCATTGACTGCCTGCTGCCACGCACTCATCCTCCTCCTCCTGCTGCTGAATTTACCTCCTGCTGTCTGTGTGTTTCCACTGCCAGGGAGCACATACAATGGCACTTCCAACATGCGTGCGCCACCAGCTATTTGTTACGCTCAAAAATAGCTGCATTTCTTTAAAAAAAAATTGAAAAGAGAAATAAGTGAAGAAGAAGAAGACGATATAGAAAAAGAAGGAGAAGAAGAAGAAGAAGGAGAAGAAGAAGGAGAAGGAGAAGAAGAAGGAGAAGGAGAAGAAGAAGGAGAAGAAGAAGGAGAAGAAGAAGGAGAAGGAGAAGAAGAAGGAGAAGAAGAAGGAGAAGAAGAAGAAGGAGAAGGAGAAGGAGAAGGAGAAGGAGAAGGAGAAGGAGAAGGAGAAGGAGAAGGAGAAGGAGAAGGAGAAGGAGAAGGAGAAGGAGAAGGAGAAGGAGAAGGAGAAGGAGAAGGAGAAGGAGAAGGAGAAGGAGAAGGAGAAGGAGAAGGAGAAGGAGAAGGAGAAGGAGAAGGAGAAGGAGATTTCTCTTTCCACTTTTTTTTTTTTAAAGGAACATCCGCACATAATCACTTGCTGTTGTTACTTGGAAAAAAAGATGTTTCTTGCATCATTCACCCTCAAAACAAGTGTTGGAAGCTATTTAAGGCCAATTCGAATAGTCAGCTCGAATAATGAGCTCGAATACCGACTCGAATAGTGAGCTCGAAGTCCGAGGTCGAATCGAATAGTAAAAATTATTCGACTCGAATATTCGACTGACCTCGAATAATTTACTATTCGAATTCGACCAAACTCGAATTTTAAAAAGGGGTATTTGAGCACCACTACGTTGGAGTATAACGCAGCATGGTAAATGAAAGTGCAGCGTGCTGTGCGTTATACTCGTATGTGGCTACGTTCGGATGTTTGCACGTGCTCAGTACTGGTTTTTTGTTGTTTTTTTTTTTAATTTGACGCATGCGCCGTTTTCGTTCGATAGTATGCGTCAAAAAGTATGCATCACGGACGCATCAAGACGCATAAGGCGGCTCTATATAACGTCCAACTTCAATCCTAACATGCGTTGCATTAGGGGCACGTTATACGACCTTAACGTTACATCTAACGCAACGTCTTGGTGTGAAAGAGCCCTAAAGCTAACACACAATTTCCAATACAGAACAGAACATGGGGTTTTATATGAACAGTTTCTCTATTTAAGCTTCAATCACAGATATCTTCAAAGTTGTCATTCTATGTATCACTCTGGCATTTTCTTTACTATATGCACTGTAGGTATGCAACACTGCTTTTCCATGATACTGTGGACAATGCATGACGTCGTAGGGGCACGTAGTGTACATATCAGCGCTGCGTAATATGTTGGCGCTTTATAAATACAATAAATAATAATAATAATAATATAGTTTATCATGGGCTATGATGTTGTGGTCACTGGGTGGTCTGATGACATGTTATATGTACATTCCATACAATGTATGGGTAAATGATGCTATATATTGGGTTGCTATCACAGCAGTTATCTTGCGTGCTGCCGCTCGCCGAGGTTTTCACGTGAATAGCGTGACTTCACGTGATAAGCAGAGGTTTGCGCACGATCATGTGCGTTTTTCACGTGAAAAGCTAACGTGATCGCGCACAAACCTCTGCTTATCACGTGAAATCACGCTATTCGTGTGAAATCCTCGGCTAACGGCAGCACGCAAGATAACTGCTCTGATAGCAGTTATCACAGTTTTGTGAATCGAGCCCTATATATGGACGGATATGCCATCAGAGCCGGGACAAGGTCCTCCAGCACCCAAGGCTGAGACAGCAAAGTGCGCCCCTCCATCCCTCCCACCCCAGCCATCACACACTGATTGCTATTAGACTAATAGGTGCCCCAAGGCCCCCAACATCCCCAACACCTTAATCTCTAATTATCTGGCTTGCAGTCACTGTCATGTATCCCCTTTTCTTATTTCTTTCTGCTTCAAACACAATTGGGAATGACAGTTGAATGAATTGTGCACCCCCTCCTACACTGCGCCCTGAGGCTGGAGCCTCTCCAGCCTCGGCCCGGCCCTGTATGCCATATTTGATGTACATGTTATACATGCATTCAGACATTATTAGGCACTATAGGATTTATCTATGTACTTCACTGATATTGGGTGCACTTTCTGACTCCATAGATTAGGGGCGTTACAATAGCCCCTGCAAGGGATGCAGTTGCAGGGGGGCCCATAGAGGGAGAAGCCTGAGGGGGCCCCTGGCTCTCAGGCCCTCCAGGGCCATTTTTAGGGGCAGGATGGGGCGCTGCACAGGAAGGGGGGGCAGCAGGCAAAAACAGCAGCGGGGAGGGGGCCCTGAGTTCCCCTCCCCCCGCCCCTTCCTCACCTCGGGCAACCATCATCTCTCCCCTCTCCAGCAATGACAGCTGGAGGGGGGCCCCATCCAAAGTTTCGCAGGGGGGCCCAGTGATTTCTAGTTGCGCCCCTACCATGGATGGTATATATGGTCCGTCTTATATGGAGTTCACGGTTCACAAATAAAGTTCAGATATTATGTAGATCATTATTAGTTTCAAAAGGTTTTATTAAGAAACTTTCAAAAGAAAACAAAGCTGCATTTGGTCACGCCCTTAGCAAAGGGCAAATTAGCAATCGAAATACATTGAGTACATTGTTTCCATAAAACAGTAACAATAACAGAAAATATCATGACACAGAGGATGAGTGGCAAAGTGAATGTAGATCATTATTGTCGTTTAACCAGCGCACTGCTTGGGTGTATTTGAATTCTGGTGTGGCTGTGCTATTCGCCCCCTCTCTCCCCACTCCCCCATTTTTTACCCATCTTTTTGTAGCTTATGGCATATTTGCATTTTTTCAGATTGCGGATTTATATCTTGTTTGGTCTGTATTGGGTAAGATAAATATATTTTTTATATTTGGCCGTTGTACCCTGACATGCGCATAGATCTCTGATGGTATGTATCTGACCCTTTTTCTGGTCTATGTTGTGTGTTTTTTAACAGATGTTTGTATACAGTGTGCCTCTGAGGAAGCGGCTTGTAGGCTGTGAAGCACCTGTCAGGCAGTCTTTTATGCAAAATGGAGTACTAAGAATGTATCCACACATACGCTTTCTCCGCAACTTTGAAGATATTTGTGATTGAAGATTAAATAGAGAAACTGTTCATAAAAAACTCAATTTTCTGTTGTCTATTGACATTACAGGTACATGCTGGATCTCTGCCGGGAACTGTCTGGCACTGACCTGTAACATTATGTGGTTATTGCTAAAGTTTAAACCAAGAAACATGATTATACCGTATGAATAATTTAGTTACATGGTCACTTATTGCAGATGATAAATTTGCTAAAGTAACATTTATTTATTTATTGTATTTATAAAGCACCAACATATTACGCAGCGCTGAACATTAGTTTAGGTTACAGACAATATTTAGAGGTGACATACAGCAAAATGACAATACCTGAATACAAGAAAGACCAGATCACACAGCACAGTATGAGTACAAGGTAATGCTTAGTCAGTCACTGGAGGGGAGCATGGAGATTAGGCAAGTTAGGATCACTCAAGTGCATAGCATGGGTTTACAGTAATGTCCTACCTGCATGATCAGGTAGGACACAAAAGGAGGAGGACCCTGCCCAAAGGCTTACAGTCTAGAGGGAGAGGTAGGGACACGAGAGGTAGGGGACCAGAGTTCAGCTGTGGGTTTAAAGCAATTGTGAGGGGTGGTAGGCCAGAGTGAAAAGGTGAGTTTTGAGGGCCTTCTTGAAGATGTTGAAGGAGGGGGCTGCCCTAATGGGTGGAGGTAGGGAGTTCCAGTTATAATAGAAAAAGAATAAAATGCAATGACAGCTTTCAGGGCAAGAAAAACGACTCTTTGGAAACTTGTAATTTGTAAACAGACGATATTAGGTGTTCACAAAAGCAAATATGACAACTGTATGAGTAATAAAAAGTAGGAAACGCATTTTTATTGAATGTTATGTCAGAGTTTCAGACCACTTTAAGCCATAGACCCTGAACAGACATGCAGATCAGATGTCTATGACAAATCTGATCTGACAAGATTAGCTGCATGCTTGTTTCAGGTGTGTGATTTAGACCCTACTGACCAGAAAGATCAGCAGGATGCCAGGCAACTGTTTTTGTTTAAAAGGAAATCAATATGGAAGCCTCCATAGGTCTTACACCTCGGGTTCCTTTAAAAAAAAAACACCTGGACTCAGAAATATATGGAGGCTGCCATAATTATTTCCTTTTAAACAATATCGGCTACTGTACCTGACAGTCCTGCTGCTGATCTCTATAGCTGCAATAGTATCTGGATCAGTATTCCCCAGCCCTGTCCTCAGGGCCCACCAACAGTGCATGTTTTGTAGAAATCCACAAAGGTCATTTATCAGCTCTGCTGAGACACTAATTACCTCACCTGTGCATGTGTGTGGTTTCCTGCAAAACATGTACTGTTGGCGGGCCTTGAGGAGGACCGGGTTGGGGAACTCTGATCTGGATCACACACCTTAAAACAAGCATGTGGCTAGTCCAATCAGGGTAAATGGCGAAAAAGTATTAGAGGCAGAGGATCAGCAGGACAGTTAGGCAACTGATGTAAGTATGGCAGCCTCCATATCCCTTTTACTTCAGGTGTGCTTTAAAGGGACACTTAAGTAAAAAAAATGAGTTTTACTCACCTAGGGCTTCCAATAGCCCCCTGCAGCTGTCCAGTACCCTCGCCGTCTCCCTCCGATCCTCCTGGCCCCACCGGCAGCCACTTCCTGTTTCGGTGACAGGAGCTGACAGGCTGTTGGACGCGAGTGATTCTTCGCGTTCCTGGCCACAATAGCGCCATCTATGCTGCTATAGCATATATCATATACCATATAGCAGCATAGAGGGTGCTAATGTGTCTGGGAACGCGAAGAATCACTCGCGTCCCCAGCCTGTCAGCTCCTGTCACCGAAACAGGAAGTGGCTGCTGGCGGGGCCAGGAGAATCGGAGGGAGACGGCGAGGGCACCGGACAGCTGCAGGGGGCTATTGGAAGCCCTAGGTGAGTAAAACTAATTTTTTATGTTTGACTTAAGTGTCCCTTTAAAGTGTAACTGTGGGGCATAAAATCAAAAATCAGTTCTTTATTTTTATCTGGTAAACAAGTAATAAGGATGCTAATCAGGCAATCCAAAAGTTAAAATCTCTATTAGTTTTCTTGTTTATAAATGATCATTCCCCAGTTTACCTGACTCTTATTTGGTACGTTGCCGCACAAAGGAAGTTGCAGGGCATGCTGGGTTGTCTTTTTTGCTTTTTTATTTCCCTTTAGACTTAACTAATGTACGGAAGCAAAAAAGGACAACCAGGGATGGATCTGGGGGGGGGGGGGGCAGGTGGGTCTCTTGCCCCAGGCGCAGTTTGTTGAATTCTTAAAAAGGCGGCAAAATTTGGATGGGGGATGGCAGTTTAGGCACCAAAACCTGACCTTTAGGCGCCAAAACTTGACCTTGCCCCAGGCGCAACTTGGTCTAGATCCGTCCCTGAGGACAACCCAACATGCCCTGCAACTTCCTTTTTGCAGCAGATGTACCAAATAAGAGTCAGGTAAACTGGGGAATGATCATTTATAAACAAGAACACTAATCTAATAGAGATTTTAACTTTTGGATTATCTGGTTAACAGCCTTATTACTTGTTTACCAAATAAAAATAAAGAACTGATTTTTTATTTTATGCCCGACAGTTACACTTTAAACAGAGTAGAGAAGGGAGTGGCAAGGAAGGAGATAGACAGATAAAACACATTATTGATTCTGTTTATCAAAGAACAAGTTGTTTCTCTTGCTTTGTTGACTGTTTCTGATTGCTTAATTATGTTTTGTAGATTTTTTTTTACCTTTTCTGGTTCAGTGATTCCCCAGTGCAAACATTACATCACACTAAGATCCTGCAACTGAACACAGTATAACTTACTACACAGTGCTCATTAGAAACATCTAGCTGTCCCTTCCAGGCCAGCATCAAACAGATTACATCACAAAATAAAGAACAAATGGACAATAAATTCAAACCCAATGGGAATGTAAACAAATGAGATAAATTATTCTATCTATAGTCCAAATCCCAAAGAGGACTTTCCTGGAATCTCAAAGCCTTATTTTAATGTTGAAGGTTAACAAAACTACCCTTGTGTTAAGATAGGTAACTTAAGAACTTGCTAGTGGGATAAATTAGGCATATCTCACTAATATTATAAATGCGAAAGTTTGAATGTTTGTTACTCAATCACGCAACAATGGCGGAACGGATTTGAATGAAATTTGGCTCACGCATAGTTAATTACCTGGAATAACATATAGGATACGTTTTATTCCCATAACCAAAAAGTGGACGGGGACAAATATAAATTTCACTGGGAAAATGTAAACTTTCAACGAGACAACGACCCTAAACACTGCTCAAAATCCACTAAGGCATTCATGCAGAGGAACAAGTACAACGTTCAGGAATGGCCATCTCAGTCTCCAGACCAGAATATAATTGAAAATCTGTGGTGTGAGTTAAAGAGAGTTGTCCATGTTCAGAAGCCATCAAGCCTGAATGAACTAGAGATGTTTTGTAAAGAGGAATGGTCCAAAATACCTTCAACCAGATTCCAGACTCTCATTGGAACCTACAGGAAGCGTTTAGAGGCTGTAATTTCTGCAAAAGGAGGAACTACTAAATATTGATTTAATTTCTTTTTTTTTTGTGGTGCCCAAATTCATGCACCTGCCCAATTTTGTCTAAATAATTATTGCACACTTTCTGTAAATCCAATAAACTTTTATTTCACTTCTCAAATATCACTGAGCGTGTCTCCTATATGATATATTTGACTGACATTTCTTATCGTAATAACCAACGATTTATACAGGAAAATCATGACGATTTAACAAGGCTGCCCAAACTTCCGCATCTCACTATATATATATATATATATATATATATATATATATATATATATATATATATATATATATATATATATATATATATATATATATATATATATATATATATATATATATATATATTCGGGTGTGTGCGTGCGTGCGTGTATGTGCCGCGATCACGTGAAAACGGCTTGACTGATTTGAACGAAACTTGGTATACAGATCCCTTACTACCTGGGATGATATGTTCTGGGGGTCTTGGGTCCCCCCTGCACACGTGGGTGGAGCTACAAACAGCAAATCAGATTTCACCCATGCAAGTCAATGGAAAAAATGTAAAAGGCTGCCATTCTGACAGTAATCAAGCCAGAGTCCCCACACATGGCACAGTTGGTCACTTGGTGACCGAGGTTACAAATCCAGGAAAAGTGGGCGGAGCATAAAACAGCCAATCAAATTTCATCCGTTCATTTTGAATGGGAAAATGTAAACTGCTGCCATTCTTAGACTGTTAACTGCAGGGTTCTCAAACTTGACACAGTTGGTCACTGGGTGAATGCGATTAAGATTCAAGAAAATGGGTGGAGCCTACAACAGTCAATCAAATTTCACCTATTAATTTTCAAGGGGAATATTTAAACTTCTGCTATTCTTACACTTTTAATGGCAGAGGCTTCAAACTTGCTACAGTCGGTCATTGGGTGACTGGGGTCCAAATTCACTAAAGGGGCAGGGCCACATACAGCCAATCCGATTTCCTTTTGGATAAACTGCTTCCATTCACACATTTTTTATGCCAGGAACATGAAAGCTTACAAACTTAGTCATTGAGTGACTGTGTGTCAAGGTTACAAAAAGTGAGCGGAGCCAAAACAATTTTTACTGGGAAAATATAAGCTGGAGCCATTCTTACACCATTAATGGCAGGGTTCTCAAACTTTGCACAGTTGGTCATTGGGTGACTGAGATTAAGATTTTGGAAGGTGGGTGGAGCCTACAACAGCCAAGAAAAATTCACCTTTTGATTTTCAAAGGGAATATTTCATCTGGTACCATTCTCTTATACTGTTAAAAGCAGATGCCTCTAACCTGGTACAGTTGGTCACTGGGTGACTAGGGTCCAAATTCAGAAAGGGGGCGGAGCCACAAACAGCCAGATTTGTTTATTTTTCAATGGAAATATACAAAGTATTGATACCAAGGACCCCAAAGATGATAAACTTGATAATTGAGTGACTGTATGTCAAGGTTAGAAAAGTGGGCGGTGCCAACAACTACATTTTTAACATGGCAGGGTTCCCAAACTTTACACAATTGGCCACTGGGTGACTGGGATGAATATTTAGAAATGTGGGTTGAGCCTACAACAGCCAATCAAAATGTACTTATTGATTTCAAGGGGAATATTCACATTGCTACCATTCTTACACTGGCAGAGGCCTCAAACCTGATAAAGTCAGTCATTGAGTGACTGGGGTCCAAATTCACTAAAGGGGTGGAGCCACAAACAGCCAATCAGATTTGTTAGATTGATTTCAGCCATTCTGTTATTGGCAGGGTTCTCAAACCTGACACAGTTGGCCACTGGGTGACTGGGACTAATATTCAGAAAAGTGGGTGGAGCCTACAGCAGCCAATCAAAATTCACCTTTTGATTTTCAAGGGGAATATTTACATTGCTGCCATTCATGCACTCTTAATGGCAGAGACAAGACAAGACAAATAACATTTATATCGCGCTTTTCTCCTGGCGGACTCAAAGCGCCAGAGCAGCAGCCACTAGGGCGCGCTCTATAGGCAGTAGCAGTGTTAGGGAGACTTGCCAAAGGTCTCCTACTGAATAGGTGCTGGCTTACTGAACAGGCAGAGCCGAGATTCGACCTAAAATCTGCTTTTCTTACACTGTTAATGGCAGGGTTCTCAAACTTCACACAGCTGGTCACTGGGTGACTAGGATTAATATTCGGAAAAGTAGGTGTAGCCTACAACAGCCAATCAAAATTCACCTATTGATTTTCAAGGGGGATATTGAAACTGCAGCCATTCTCACACTGTTAATATCAGAGGCCTCAAACCTGCTACAGTCGGTCGCAGGGGTGCCTCTAGCCATTTTGTCACTCCAGGCGAGAAAACCTGTGCCCCCCCCCCCCCCCCAGAATACCGATAATCGTAATGCTGCAGCATTTCACTAGAAAATAATCGTAATGCGGCAATGTTTTTACCAGAATATACACGTATTGTGGAAGCGTTTCACCAGAAAATATTCGTATTGCAGCAGTGTTTCACCAGAAAATAATCGTAATGTGGCAATGTTTCACCAGAAAATAATCATAATGCGGCAGTTTCACCAAAAATTACACTTATTGCGGCAGCGTTTCACCACAAAAATACAAGTAAAGGCTGCAGCGTTTCACCATAAAATACACAATGCGGGCAGCTTTTCACCAGAAAATGCACATAGGCAGGCCTCCACTTTCATGAGGCACAAAGGGGGACAGAAAGAGACTCAGGGGGACTGAATAAGGCACACAGGGTGACATAGGGAGGCACAGGGGGACAGAAGGAGTCAGGAGGGTCAGAAGAAGTCACAAAGGAGGACAGAAGGAGGCACAAGGGAACAGAAGGAGGCACAATTGGCAACAAAAGGAGGCACAATGGTGGTAGAATGAGACACAAAGGAGGACAGAAGGAGGCACAGGAGGACAGAAGGGGGTACACAGAGGGGCAGCGGGTGGTACAGGGAGACAGAAGAAGGCATGAGGGCCAGAAGGAGGCACAAAAAAGGACAGAAGGAGGCACAGGGGGACTGAAGGAGGCACACAGAGACAGAAGGAGGCACAAAGGGGGGCAGAAGGAGGCAGAAAGGGGGACAGATTGAGGCACAATGGGGGACAGATTGAGGCACAATGGGGGACAGATTAAGGGACAAAGGGAGAAAAAAGGAGGCATAGGAGGAAATAAGGAGGCACAAAGGGGGCAGAAGGAGGCACAAAGGGGGCAAAGGTAGGCACAGGGAGACAGTAGGGGGCACAAAGGGGAACAGAAGGATGCACAAGGGGGGACAGAAGGAGGCACAAAAGGGTGACAGAAAAAGGCAGAAGGGGATGTAAGGAGGCACAGGGAGACAGAAGGAGGCAGAGGGGGACAGACAAAGCCACAGGGAGACAAAAGAAAGCACAAAGGACACAGAAGGAGGCACAGGGGGAAAGAGGAAGGCGCAGGGGGCAGAGGTAGCACATGGGGACTGAAGAGGCACATAGGGAGATAGGAGGCACATGAAGACAGAAGGAGGCAGAGTGGGACTGAAGGAGGAACAGGGGGGCAGAAGTAGCACAGGGGGACAAAGAAAGGCACAAGGGGACATAAGGAGGCACGGGAGGCAGAGGTGGCAAAGGGGGACTGAAGGAGGCACAAAGGGAGACAAAAAGCATAAAGGGAGACAGAAGGACAAACAGGGGGTCAGACATGGCACAAGGGACTGAAGGAGGCACAAGGAGACAGAAGGAGGCACAAAGGGGGGGGGGGAGGATGTACAAGGCACAGAAGGACACAGTGGCAGCTGCCTGCAACTTACGCTAAGCAGATGCAGCATAAGCAAGTAATAGAACACCTGTGGGGGTGGGTCTTAGCCAGGGGTGTGGCTTCAGCCAGGGGGCATGGCTTAATCCAGCAGCATGGCGCCCCCAGGACAAATGGCACTCTAGGCAATGGCCTGTACTGCCTATGCCTAGAGGCTCCCCTGGTCGGTCGTTAAGTGTCTGGGGTTCAAATTCAGTAAAGGGGTGGAGCCAAAAACAGTCAAATTTATTTGCTGGATAAACTGCTTCCATTACCACAATTTTGATGCCAGGAACCCAAAAGCTCACAAACTAGGTCATTAAGTAGTGACTATGTGTCTAGGTTACAAAAAGTGGGGGGAGTTAAAAACAGATTTTTCTGAGAAATTGTAAAATGCAGCCCTTCTTCACTGTTAATGGCAGGGTTCTCAAACTTAGCATAGCTGGTTACTGGGTGACTGGGATTAATATTCAGAAAAGTGTGTGGAGCCTAAAAATGCCAATCAAAGATCACACGTCACTTTTCAAGGAGAATATTAAAATTGCTGCCATTCTTGCACTGTTAATGGCACAAGCATCAAACCTGGTACAAATGGTCATTGGGTCACTGGGGTTCAAATTCAGAAAAAGGGACACAGCCACAAACAGTGAATCAGATTTGTTTAATTTCATGGGAAAATACAAATTATTGATGCCAAGGACCCCAAAGCTCACAAACTTGGGCATTGAGTAGTGACTTTGTGTCCAGGTTACAAAAAGTGGGCGGAGCCAAAAACAAATTTCACTGGGAAAGCGTAAACTGCAGCCCTTCTTACACTGTTTATGGCAGGGTTCCCAAACTTTGCCCAGATGGTCACTGAGTGACTGAGATTAATATTCAGGGAAGTGGGTGGAAACTATAATAAGCAATCAAAATTCACCTGTTGATTTTCAAGTGGAATATTTAAATTGCTGCCATTTTTACACTGTTAATAGCAGATGCCTCAAACCTGCTGCAGTTGGTCATTGGGTGACTGGGGTTCAAATGCTGGAGAGGGGCGGAGCCACAAACAGCCTATCTGATTTGTTTAATTTCTATGGGAATATACAAATTATTGATGCCAAGGACCCCAAAGCTCACAAACTTGGTCATTGAGTGTTTGTGTGTTAGGGTTAGAAAGTGGGCGGAGCAAACACCAGTCAAATACATACCCGGGAAACGCCGGGTCATCAGTGGGTGGAGACAAATACAAATTTCACTGGGAAAATGTAAACTGCAGCCATTCTTACACTGTTAATGGCAGAGTTTTCAAACTTTGCACAGTTGGTCACTGGGTGACTGGGATTTATATTCAGAAAAGTGAGTGGAGCCTACAAAAGTGAATCAAACATCACCTATTGCTTTTCAAGGGGAATATTTAATTACTACCATTCTTTCACTGTTAATGGCACAGGGCTCAAACCTGGTACAGTTGGTTATTGGGTGACTGGGGTTCAAATTCAGAAAAGGGTGTGGAGCCACAAACAGCCAATCAGATTTTTTCATTTCAATGCAAATTATTGATACCAAAGACCGCAAAGCTCACAAACTTGGTCAGTGAGTAATTGTGTGTTAGGGTTAAAAAAAGTGGGCGGAGCCAACACCAGCCAAATACATACCCGGGCAACGCCGGGCAATCAGCTAGTAATATATATACACACACACATACACACTAGAGCCTTTCCAGATCTGCTGTGGGTATCACTACCTATATACTACAGCCTGACCTATGTAGATCTGCTGTGTGTATCACTATATACGGTACTACATGGCATGAATTCATGTGGTTCTGTGGGGTAGGACTTTTCACACCCAGAGTTACAGTCAGATTGCCCAGCAAGCTCATGGTGAACCAGCACTCCTAGGAGTGTGCAAGGGGCTAAAAAAAGGACTAAAAAAGCCCTCTTACAAAAATGCTATAAAAAACAGAAATTTGCCAACATAAAACAGAAGGTATTTGTATGAGATCAAGAACCCACTAGAAAGCGCAAAACGGCATCGCAATCGCTAGCGATTTATAATAGTGTTTTGCAAGTGATTTTGGGAGTGATTTCCATGCTCCTATACAATTCATTAGAATGGAAACGCTCCCAAAATGCTGCATGTCCTGCAATTGCAAATTCCTTAATCACAATCACCCTAGTGGAATCTGAGAATTCCATTTACATTTGGCAGAGTGTTTAGGGAAAATGCGATTAATAGCACTCCCCAAGCGCTCAAAAAAATGCTCTAGTGGGTTCCAGCCCTAATTCTGGTTGGAGTGTGCTTTTGAGGTGTCCCACTTTGCATTACTACTAAATATGCAAATCATCATTTTATGTCCCTAAAAGTTTCCTTTTATGTCCCTAAAAGTTAAACACACCGCCAGAACCGCTGGAATGCAATGATTTTAGAGATGGGAAGTTCGGATCTTTTCAATGAATTCGAATCGGATCATTGAAAAGATCCGGATCTTTGATCCAAATCTCGGATCATTTGACTAGGAGGCATTTCGGGGGTGAAATGACTAGCAGGACAGGAGAAGGGGAGAAGATGGACAGAGGGCAGGGAGTGGACAGAGAAGGGAGGAGGGACGAGCAGAGAGCATAAATGTTTGCTTGCACACAATACCCACATGCTGCAATCATATGCTTTACATACATTTCACCTACATGTTCATCTGTGTACTTTGCATGCAAACGTCGCACAGTGAAAGAAAGCATTCCCCAAAGTAAAGTGCAGCTGTTTAGGAGGATCATATTGCGCTGCAATCACAGTGCCTGCAAAGTTACTGAGCTGTGCTGAGCTGAGCCAAAAGCTTCCAATGTGTTCACTGTGCACAACTGCGGAACAGACAGCCTGTAATGAGCAGTACATTATAGCCAGTATGTGTGCTCTACACATATCTGGCAGTGGCCCCCATGTCCCCTCTCTCTCATCTACCTGTCTCCCTGCAAGGCTGCCTCCCATCCAACAGAGCGATCCATCTCAGCTCTGCTTCCAGGACCCCGCTGAGAGGGGGCGTGTTGCTCCTGGCCCCGCCCCTTTTGCGATCCGAATCACTCATTTTGATGATTCGGATGATTCGACTCACAAAATAGATTCGGATCAAAGATCTGAATCGTTCATGATCCGGACAACACTAAATGATATGTCAGCTTGTTAATATTACAGAGCCACAATAATCCAGCATGTAAACAGACTGTTTCAGACTGGTTGGTCCTCAGTGCATGGCATAGATTAATGTGGCTCTAATGGGTAAGACTTAAAACACCCAAAGTTACAGATTGCCCAGAAAACTCATGGTGAACCAGAACTCCTAGGAGTGTGTAAGGGGCTAAAAAGAACCAAAAAAGCCTTTACTAAAATTCTATCTTTCTTAAAGTGCACCAGAGACGATATAATTAAAAGATTTGATACTTACCTGGGGCTTCCCCCAGCCCCATAAGCAACGCTGAGTCCCTCGCTGTCCTCCCAAGTGCCTCTGTTCTTCTGCTAGCGGTCCTAGTAATCTGGCTCAGTCACAGCAGTGGGTCTCTTCTGTGCATGCGCGCCCCTTCCGCACAATCGGCGGAAGAGCCCGATTGGCGCGGCTGAGCCAGTTACTGGGACTGCTAGCAGAACGGAGGCACTCGGGAGGACAGCGAGGGAATCAGCGCTGCTTATGGGGCTTGAGGACAAGCACGTGGTATAGCGCAGGAGATTTGGGCGCAGCCGGCGCCACCATGGACCATAATAGGAATTACGGCTATAGCGGCGCACAGTGAGTAACTTCGGCGCTGTCAGAAGGTGGAGCTGAAGTTACTTTTAAAACACTGTAATTTGGCCGCCAGAAATAGCTGGGAGCTGAATTACATCATTCTCCACCATCCACATGGACCTGGAGGGGGAATAGTAATTAACACCGCCGGGACTTGTGTAGGAGCAGGGTAAGCAATATACCGGCTGTATCCTGCGGCTATTTCTCTCGGATGCCTGGAAGAAGCTCCGGGTAAGTATCAAATCTTTTAATTATGTTGTCTCTGGTTTACTTTAAAACAGAAGGTGTTTGCGATTATTCAGGTTGTGGCTCTGTACAATTAACAAGTTGACACATTATTGCATTCCAGGGGTTCTGGAGGGGTGTTTAGCTTTTAGGGACATAAAAGAATGAGTTGCATATTCAGCAGTGATGCATTATGGGACACCTCATATGCTCACACCAACCGGAATAATCACAAATACCTTCTGTTTTTAAGAAGGCAAACTTCAGTTTTGCTTAGCATTTTAGTAAAAGGTCCTTTTTATCCTCTCCAAACTCCTAGGAGTTCTGGTTCACCATGAGCTTTCTGTGCACTGTTATCTATATAATACAGTAATAAATAGATAGTGATCCATAGAGCATATAGGGGGATACACACATTGGCCAGGCTATGCTGCATTGGATAGATAGCTGTGTACAGTACACAGCAGGCACATGGCTCTGGCTGCACAGAATGATAGAGGTACACATACAGTAAATAATCATATAGTGTGACAATGAGCGCCCACACTCCCATCCAATTGTCTGAGCTCAGGACCTTGCTTCTGCAGCCAATCAGCAGGCAGGATTAGGCGGAAGTGGGCTGGTCCGGTGAGCCGTGTTCCGCCCCAGGTGACGGTGGATGATGTCACATCTGCTTTACTGCGCTGACAGCGAGAGTGCTGAGGGGCTCGGGGCAGCGGGGGTCATGTGACCCGGGAGCAGGTGAGACCTGTGCTGTAAAATATCCTATAGCTGTACCTGTGGCGTCTTCCTGCACACCCCTATGCTGGCTAATGGTATCACCCCCAATCTGCCTGCGCGCCGCTCCTCTTCCCCTCTCCTCTATAGCTAGAGACATGTTGTGAGATCTTCTCCATGTGACCACATCCTCCTTTAATGTCTGCTGCGGGCACCTTCCTCTCCATACCCTGCCCTCCCACTGCTCCCATGGGTCATCCTATAACGGTGATCCTTCTTCATCATCATCCTAGTCTGTGTCAATACGATCTATGCAGGTCGTCATGTATCTATCGTCATCCTACCCTGACTGATCCTCAGCAATCATCACCATCCTACCCTGTGTCCTCACTGATCTGCAATCTATGCAGGTCATTCTACCCTGTGTCAACACAATCTATGCAGGTCATTCTGTATCTATAATCATCCTCCTCCTACCCAGACTGATCCTCTGCAATTCTCATCATCCTACCCTGTGTCCTCACTGATCTTCTGCAATCTATACAGAGCATCCTATATCTGTCACCCTACATCATCATCCTACCCTGTGTCAATACGATCTATGCAGGTCATCTTGTATCTATCATCATCCTCATCCTCCTACCCAGACTGATCTTCTGCAATCATCATCATCCTACCCTGTGTCCACTCTGATATTCTGCAATCCATGCAGGTCATCCTACAACATCATCCTACCTTGTGTCAGCACAATATTTGCAGGTCATCCTGTATCTATCATCATCCTCATCCTACCCAGACTGATCCTCTGCAATCATGATAATCAGTTCCTGTGTCAACACAATCTATGCAGGTCATTCTGTATTTATCATCATCCTCATACTACCCAGACTGATCCTCTGCAACCATCATCATCCTACGCTGTGTCCACACTGATCTTCTGCAATATATGCAGAGCATCCTATATCTGTCATACTACCATGTGTCCAGACTCATCCTTATCCCCTGGGTCCACAGTGATTCCTTTCAATCTATGCATGTCATTCTGGATCTATCATCCTCATCCTACCCAGACTGATCCTCTGCAACCATCATCATCCTACGCTGTGTCCACACTGATCTTCTGCAATATATGCAGAGCATCCTATATCTGTCCTACTACCCTGTGTCCAGACTCATCCTTATCCCCTGGGTCCACAGTGATTCCTATCAATCTATGCAGGTCATTCTGTATCTATCATCCTCATCCTACCCAGACTGATCCTCTGCAACCAACCATCATCATCCTACGCTGTGTCCACACTGATCTTCTGCAATATATGCAGAGCATCCTATATCTGTCATCCTACCCTGTGTCCAGACTCATCCTTATCCCCTGGGTCCACAGTGATTCCTATCAATCTATGCAGGTCATTCTGTATCTATCATCCTCATCCTACCCAGACTGATCCTCTGCAACAATCATCCTACCCTGTGTCCACACTGATCTTCTGCAATCTGTGCAGGTCATCCTACATCCCCATCCTACCCTGTGTCAACAAGATCTATGCAGGTCATCCTGTATCTATAATCATCCTCATCCTCTGCAATTATCATCATCCTACCCTGTGTCCACACTTATATTCTGCAATATATGCAGAGCATCCTATATCTGTCATCCTACAACATCATCCTACCCTGTGTCCAGACTCATCCTTATCCCCTGGGTCCACACTGATTCCTTGCAATCTGTGCAGGTCACCATCTCCAATATCAATTAATTCCCATAAACAATTATTTACCCGTCTTGTATTTACACTGATCATCATTGTAGCTTGCATTGTCCTGTGTTCCTACATTGTCATTGTAGCCTTCCATGTGTGCAGCTGTAATCTCGCATCATCGTCATTCCCTGATAGGTACCGTTTCCCCTGAAAATAAAGACCTACACCTAAAATAAGCCTTAGCTTGTTCACAGCGCTTTCAGTTTTTTTTTTTTTTTTTTTTTTTTTTTTTTAGCGCTGGAAATTTTTAAAAGCGCTTGAGCAATGTAGCTCTATGTGAGTGTTCTCACGTGAGTGATGAGCTTTCTTTCCAGTCGCAAATGCGGCTCCTGCATCATTTCCTGCGCGTTTGCGATTTAATACAAAGTATAGGAAAATCACAAAGCGCTTTGAAAAGCGATTTGCCGAGCACTTTTTAAAATAAATACATTGTATTCATTAAGTTCCAGGTCAAAGAGATCACTTCTTGATTGTAGTCAGTAAAAAAAATAAAAATCGGCAAATTAAAGTGCTTAGAAAATCGCAAATCGCTCTGAAAAACGCTTAGAAAAGCACCACAAAAGTGCTCAGCGCTTGCGATTTTTATTGTGAACTAGGCCTTAGCATGATTTTACTCCAAAATAACCCTGCTCCTGCGTGAGCTCGTCGTTTTCCATCTACAGGAGCAATCGGGCTCCCAAAGACTTCCAAAGCCTCCCAGAGCAGCAGACTGGACCGAGGTGACCGTGAAAGGAACGGGAAGGCTCTATACCAGGCATGGGCAAACTTGGCCCTCAAGCTGTTAAGGAACTACAAGTCCCACAATGCATTGCGGGAGTCTGACAGCCACAGTCATGACTCGTAAAGACAAATGAATTGTGGGACTTGTAGTTCCGTAACGGCTGGAGGGCCGAGTTTGCCCATTCCTGCTCTATACTGTTCCCCAACCCTGTCCTCAAGGTCCGCCCACAGTGCATGTTTTGTGGAAATCCACAGAGGTAAGTAATCAGCTCTGCTGAGACACTAATTACCTCACCTGTGCATGTTTGTGGTTTTCTGCAAAACATGCACTGTTGGTGGAGCTTGTGGAACTCTGCTATATAGGACCCAGAACCTTCCCTCTCCTTAGGTAGGTGTCTGTCTGGTTTTTCAATTTACGTTGGCTTGAAAAGAACCCATGAGACCTAAAACTATAAAGCTGGCCATACACTGGCCCGATTTGCCGCCGTTTCGACAGCAGATTCGATCACTGGGATCGAATCTGCTGCCAATCGTTCGCGCTACACGCCGAATTTCAATCCATTTCGTCCGATCCCGTCGATCGCTCCGTGCGGAAAATTACCGTCGCTAGCGGCGTTCGAGTGCCCAACGACCGACACAATAGAGAGGCAATACATTACCTGCTCCGCCGGCGCGACTGCCCCCGCTGTCACCGCTGCTTCTTCTCCGCTCTGGTCTCCGGCATGCTTCAGTTCCTCCTGCCCGGCAGGAAGTTTAAACAGTAGAGGGCGCTCTACTGTTTAAACTTCCTGCCGGGCAGGAAGAAGTAAAGCATGCCGGACCTGGAGACCAGAGCGGAAAAGACAGCGGAGACCTGGGGACTGGAGTCGCGCCGGCAGAGCAGGTAATGTATGCGTGTATGCGGGCGGGGGGAGCGGCGGCAGCACCACCACCACAACAGATTGTGAACGGTTTCAGGCTGAAATCGGTTCACAATCTGTTTGCAGTAAAGGTAGCCATACGATCCCTCTCTGATCAGATTCGATCAGAGAGGGCTCTATCTGTTGGTCGAATCTGATGGCAAATCGAGCAATGTATGGCTACCTTAAGGGTTGGCAATGGCAAGTCACGAGCTCTCTGTAAATGTAAATTCTTGTACATGGAAATTGAGAAATTCATGGTGGAAGTTGAGGCTTGGAGAGACCTTATGATGTTCCAGAATGCGATGACATGAATATACTGTATTTGAATAAATAGTTTTTTTTGTTGTTGTTGTTCAATAATATTGTTCATAGTAAAATAAGACATCCCTTGAAAATAAGCCCGGGCATATCTTTTGGAGCAAAAATGTAATATAAGACCCTGGCTTATTTTTGGACAAATGCAGTATGTTAGTTATAATCTATACAGTTTTCTTGCTACTTTATCATATGGATGAGGTTGTTAGTCTCTGCATGTTCTAGCCTGGTATATATACAGCATTGTTGTTATTCTATCATCTTTGTCGTAGCCTTTATAGCTGAATTCTGAGTCCTGTTGTTGAATTGCTGCTGTTCTCCTATATGTTTGTAGATTATTTGCGATCATTGCAATCGTATTTCATTATTATCATTATGCATTTACACGGCCCTGACATTTTCTGCAGCACTTTTCTGAGTACACTAAATAATTCATGTCACCAAATGTCCCGCAAAGGAGCTCCCAGTCCATAATCCTAGTGTAATACCCCCACCATAGTCTAGGGACACTAGGAGGAAAGCCATGTATCTTACTAAGATGATTTAGGGATATGAGAGGAAACTGGAGTCCCAGGGGATTTTAGTTACTCAGATGCACTCAGTCTCAAATAACTGTAACATAAACAGACATCATGTGTATTCCATCTTATGTATTTGTTAACTTTTTTAATTTATACAAAAAAAATAAAATAAAATAAAATGTTAAATGCATGTAAGCATGCACAAATAAGAAGTACTGGTACATTTCTCCCATTTAAAAGTGCTATACATTACTTTTCTCCTATGTTGCTGTGACTTAATAGAAATCTGGCAGAAGTTTTTGGACCAGCATATCTCCTCAAGGGGGTTTCTCAGGGCTTTCTTTATTTTCAAAAGCATTTAGTTAATGGCACTTGCTCCATCCAGCGGCCAAAACAGTGTGCAGGGATCCTGGCACCAACATGTATAAATCCTTTTCAAGGGTGTCTTTATAATGCATAATGGCTATGCTGAGAATCCCTTATGGAGTGATGGACTAGCCTAAAACCTGTGGTGTCTGTCAGATTTCTACTACCTACTGTAAGTGCCAACAACATAGGAGAAAAGTAATTTATGTCTCATTTTACTCTGGAAGAGATGTACTTCTTATTTGTATATGTTTACATGTATTTTAAATTTTACACTTCACGATAGTGGTCCTAGTTCTAGGTTTCAGGGAGATAGTATAATTAAGGTGAGCCAGTGAGAAAGGCCTACAACTTAAAGGACAACTGAAGTGAGAGGTATATGGAGGGCGGCTGCCATATTTTTTTTCTTTTTAAGCAATACCAGTTGCCTGGCTGCCCTGCTGGTCTATTTAGCTGCAGTAGTGTCTATCAGACCAGAAACTTGCATGCAGCTAATCTTGTTAGATCTGACAATATTGTCAGAAACTCCTGATCTGCTGCATGCTTGTTCAGGGTCTATGGCTAAAAGTATTAGAGGCAGAGAATCAGCAGAAAGGCCAGGCAACTAGTATTGCTTAAAAGGAAATATGTCAGCCTCTATATCCTTCTCACTACATTTGTCCTTTAGCATTGTAATTGGCTGAATAGTGTGAACGTAATATTCAGGGCTGTGGAGTCGGAACAATTTTGGGTGCCTGGAGTCGGAGTCGGGAAAAAATGCACCGACTCCGACTCCTAATGAATTTGTAACTGTAATTAAAATAGAAAATATGATAAAATGTTCTATTTCTCAGATAATAGTCATTAAAAATAATGTATATATACAGTAATAGCTGTGCTTAGTCCACAAAAATGAAATAAACCAATCAAAATTAGTTACTTGTGCTGCTTCAATAAAGCAGTCTCGGTATTTTTAAAGTTAGATATACATATCTGATTGTGACTGTACAGTATATATGATGTGTACACAGGAATCTCTTATATATACGAAATAACGTCTATGCTGTAAGAATAAAGCCTGATGTGTAGCTGTGTCACTAATAGAGATGGTCAATGAGATGGAAATAATTCTGCATTGATGCTGATTTATGCAAATGTATGCACTCTCTTTGCTCATGAAATCAAATAATTTGATTTGGTTTGGTGACTACAAATTAAAGGGTACCTGAGACGGATGAAAAGAAGAGTGTTATACATACCTGGGGCTTCTTCCAACCCCCTTCAGGCTAATCAGTCCCTCGCTGTCCTCCTTCACCACCTGGATCTTCTGCTATGAGTCCCGGTAATTCAGCCAGTCAGATTAGTCCAGCCACGTGCCGCTCCCACAGCCAGGAGCATTCTGCACCTGCGCAATAGTGCTGCGCAGGTGTAGTACGCCCCCGGCGGCGGAGTGTGTGCATGCGCACTACACCAGACTGGCTCAAGTACCTGGACTCATAGCAGAAGATCCAGGTGGCGGAGGAGGATAGCGAGGGACTAATTAGCCTGAAG
This sequence comes from Hyperolius riggenbachi, assembly GCF_040937935.1. Classification (NCBI taxonomy): domain Eukaryota; kingdom Metazoa; phylum Chordata; class Amphibia; order Anura; family Hyperoliidae; genus Hyperolius; species Hyperolius riggenbachi. The sequence continues at coordinate 74,612,861 of NC_090648.1, forward strand.
GGGGCTGGAGAAAGCCCCAGGTATGTATAAAACTTTAATTTCATCTGACTCAGGTTTACTTTGTCAGGGCTGGTGCACACCAAAACCCGCTAGCAGATCCGCAAAATGCTAGCAGATTTTTAAACGCTTTTTTTTATTTTTATGAGGCGTTTTGCTAGCGTTTTGCGGATTGCTGCTGCGGTTTTCACTATAGTAGATTTCATATATTGTTACAGTAAAGCTGTTACTGAACAGCTTCTGTAACAAAAACGCCTGCAAAACCGCTCTGAACAGGCGTTTTTCAGAGCGGTTTGCGTTTTTCCTATACTTAACATTGAGGCAGAAACGCATCCGAAATCCAAAAAATGCCTCACCCAGGCATTTTTCGTTTCTGCAAAACGCCTGCCCCTCTGGTGTGCACCACCCCATTGAGATACATTGACCAAGCAGATCCGCAGTCGCAAGCGGATCTGAAAACGCCCAAAAAGCCGCTCGGTGTGCACCAGCCCTCACACAGTAGTACTATACACTACATATGCACTCCCCACAGAGCTGCAGGGAATCCACTGAGAATGTTGTGCACATTGAACAGAGAGGTGTTGTCTGTCACCCATAAACCTTGTTCAGATTGTGCATGAAGAATGTGTAATAGAGGAAGAATCTCCTCATTCCCCTGCAGAGTACCTGCACCTCATTCTTACATGTACCCACAGTTACATTGCCTATAGCCTGATAGATGTTCTTTGTTCTGGTCTGTACCTTTTACAAGTACTCTTACCAAGGACTAGTTTTAGTCTAAAGGGAATAAATATAGTAGTCTACATATCCTTCTCACTTCAGTTGTCTTGTAAAATTCCTAAGCGTTGGCAGTTAAGAGACGAATTTCACGTTACATACTGTTAATCAACAAAATTGTAATATGCAAATTAGAGGAGTCGGAGTCGAGGAGTCGGTGGATTTTTGGACCAACTCCACAGCCCTGATAATATTACTAGTACAACCTATCTGAAACTGGAACTAGTATGGTTGAGGTGACCCAGTGAGAAAGTCCATAGGAAAATTCTGTTAACGTGATTGGGTGTACAGCACCCACTCGAACTGCTAGGTTTCAGATAGGTTGCAATAATAATATGTCCACGCTATTCAGCCAATTAGATTGCTTCAAGTTGTAGATGTTGCTGTGATTGGAGAACTGTACCCTTCTCACTGCATCACCCCAACCATGCTAGCTCTAGTTTCAGATAGGTTGTTTGATGATTTGTATTCCTATAGCCTTGTGATATCCATTTCTAATCTGTGCATAAATTATGGCATTTTCTAGCTTACATTTTCTCTTATTTATAGATGTGCAGATGAGTTTGCATGCCGACATAATCTGACAGCCTCTAATATTGTGACTAAATTGTTTATGAGCCTTTGTTATCACCTTATTATATTTTGTAGTTAACATATTTTTATGCATCTGTTATTTATATTTTCTGAGGTTAGTTTCAGTTATCATGTTTTAACTAGTGTCTCTTGCTAGGATAAGCGTACTGTTATGATTAGTTTGTTGCCTGTAGGTAGGCGTTTGTTATAATTACCTATTGTTGTAACATGAAATAGATCATTTTGTTGGCTCATTTGACTTTTTTCATAGGGCCCCCCCCCTCCTTTATTTACAAATTGTAGTTGTTCTATGTTCATATTCTACATTTTGTCTTTATTGCTCGTGACTACTGCATTCTAAATTCAGTTTCTTTATTAGTGTCTTTCAGTTTCTGTTATGCACATTTTGTTGTTCAGTTTCCCCCTTTTTATTGAAAGTTTATCACTCGGAGGTCATAAAGAACAGTTTTGCACTCCAGAGTGCTACCTCTGTCTCTCTCCCCTTTCTCTTGCTCTCTTTTAGGGATGATCAGAGATGCAAATTCTTCCGAATTGATGCAAATATATGGAGTTTGAAGATGGACCAATCAATTTAAACCCAGGTTTTTATTGATTGGTCCTTTTTTTAGGCTGCGTACAGAAGAATTTACATCTCTTTAATCATCCCTACTTTCTTTCATTCTGGCCTGGTGCACACCAAAACCCGCTAGCAGATTTTGAAACGCTTTTTCTTATTTTTCTGTAGCGTTTCAGCTAGCATTTTGCGGTTTTGGGAAGCGTTTTTGGTGTAGTAGATTTCATATATTGTTACAGTAAAGCTGTTACTGAACAGCTTCTGTAACAAAAACGCCTGGCAAACCGCTCTGAACTACCGTTTTTCAGAGCGGTTTGCGTTTTTCCTATACTTAACATTGGAGGCAGAAACGCCTCCGCAATCCAAAATCTGCAGCAGCCCGGGAGTATGCGTTTCTGCAAAACGCCTCCCGCTCTGGTGTGCACCAGCCCATTGAGATACATTGACCAAGCATATCCACGCCGAAAAACCCGCTCGGTTTGCACCAGCCCTCTCTCTGTCCTCGGTGCTTTCTCTCCCCCACCCACCTGCCTTTTTCTTTCTTTCTTTCTTTCTTTCTTTCTTTCTTTCTTTCTTTCTTTCTTTCTTTCTTTCTTTCTTTCTTTCTTTCTTTCTTTCTTTCTTTCTTTCTTTCTTGTGTACCATTACTCTTTGTGCTTGTTCTATTTCTTTCCCCCTTTTTATGTTTTATTTATCTTCTCCTTTGTATTTCTTTCAATCCGGACACTTCATGGAGCATTTTTGTGATTGCTCTTAAAGAGACACTGAAGCGAAAAAAAAAAAAAATATTATGAATTGGTTAGTACCGATAATTACTAGAACATTATTAGCAAAGAAATATTCTCATATTTTACTTTTCAGATATATATATATATATATATATATATATATATATATATATATATATATATATATATATATATATATATATATATATATATATTATTTTTTTCTTTACAACATTGCCTCATTCTCTAATATTTGCAGTTTGCACACTACTCAGCATTCTAAATGATTTTACAGAGCAGGACAGTGAACTTTTGAACTGTCCTCTGCAGGAAAAAAAACAGTACAGTGACTGACGCTTGAGATAATAAGCGTCAGAAGACAGGGCTCTCTTCGACTTTGAAAGTCATGGAGCTCAATGGCTCTTTTGCATAGATAACTGGAGTTTAACTCTTCCTGTACTGGAAACAATATTAGACTTATGTCTCTGCTCCTAATGTTTTATTTCTTAGCTGTACTACACATACAATTCATTATTTATTTATTTATTTTTTTGCTTTAGTTTCTCTTTAACAGTGCTGCCTTCCAAACCTTTAGTAACGTGCCTGTGGTTAACCACCCTGAAATCTATCTGTATAAACGAAACTGCTCCTGGCTGCTCTCTCTTAGGCCCCTTTCAGAAGGGACGCTGGCTGCACCCTTGCCAAGCAGTTCAGTCTTCCTTCTGCTGCTCGCCAGTGCAATTTAAATGCAGCCAAATTTCAGCAGTAGTAACAAGCTCAAGTGTATCAAGGTCTGACATGCGGCGGAGGAACGTGACTTGCTGAGTCTGAGCACGGGTGCAGCTGCACTTGGATCCGACTCCATGGGGGGGGGGGGGGGGGGCACTTGTCTAGTGCCAGTACCGAGTACTAATCAGCACCCGGTTGGTGCAGGAGAGCAGCTGACAGCATTCACCACCTGTCAGCTTCCTGTGTAAAGGGGCCTTAGGGTGCTTACACACATCTTATATTGGCCAATAGGGATGATCAATGATATACTTCCAAGTTAATGCAAATGTATGTAATTTTTAAGCAAATATATACAGCTTTAAAAATGGACCAATCAATTTAAAACTGGATGGGACTTGATTTGTCCATTTTCAAACTGCATATTTTTGCATAAAAAAAATGTACATTTTGCATATACTCGGAAGTACTTGCTTCTCATTGATCATGACTATTGGCCAATCACTGGCCAATTTTACTGCCTCCATGTGGTATGAGAGCTTATGTGCACCACCTGTTCATAGTATTCAGAATCTGTTGGCCCTCATACAGGGAAGTGGTAAAATTGGCCAATCAAAATTGGACGCGTGTATGCACTCTTCGGCCTGGTGCACACCAAAACCCGTTTTTTGCAGAAACGCATACTCCTGGGGTGAGGCATTTTTTTGGATTGCGGATGCGTTTCTGCCTCAATGTAAAGTGTAGGAAAAATGCAAACCGCTCTGAAAAAACGGCAGTTCAGAGCGGTTTTGCCGGCGTTTTTGTTACAGAAGCTGTTCAGTAACAGCTTTACTGTAACAATATATGAAATCTACTACCAAAACCACTACATCAAAAACGCTTCCCAAAACTGCAAATTGCTAGCTGAAACGCTACAGAAAAAGAAGAAAAAGCGTTTCAAAATCTGCTAGCATTTTGCGGATCTGCTAGCGGTTTTTGGTGTGCACCAGGCCTGTATGCTTGTACATACCATGCAATTTTCCCATAGATCACTTATTTCTCGCATGTCTGATCTACCACTAGAGAAATAGATTGATTTTGCACAGTACTGATCTTAAAACCACAGACACGCTATAAATTATTATTTGATCAGACAGCAAAATTGCAGTGTGTGTATAAGCCATTATTAGTCTTGTATGCAGTTGCACTCATTATTTCCCCTTCTCTCTGGTCCTTAACCTCCTTGGTGGTTCAATTTTTTCGCCAAGGAGGCTGCATTTACACTTTTTTTTTTTTTATAATTTTTTTTTGTTTTGTTTCATGTAGCTACCTGAGTGGTAGCTACATGAAACACCACCAGAGGGCGCATGTGTCCCTCTAGTCCGATCGCCGCCGGCAACAACAGCAAATAGGAGATTGCGTATAGATCTCCTGTTTGGCTTCTCCTGTTGCCATGGCGACGATCGGAATGACGTCATGGACATCCTGACGTCAGGCGCACCCGATCCAGCCCTTTGCGATGCCCGGGAGTGATTGGTCCGGGCTGCGCAGGGCTCTGGCGGGGGCCCTCTTCCGCCGCTGCGTGCGGCCGATCGCCGCATGACGGCGCCGATCAAGCTGTATGCGTGGCTAGCAAACTGCTAGCCGCGCGTACTTCACTTTATAAAATTTAAATCGCCCCGCCAGGGGCTGAGATATCCTCCGAGGCGGCTTACCCCGTGTCCAGCATGGGGTTACCGCTAAGGAGGTTAAAGGACACATCCGAGCAGATTAAAAATAAAAAAAATCCTCTTCCTACAGCCCCTGCCTGCTGTTCTGTGCCCTCCCCGCAGCTTCGCTCCATGCTGGTTATCCTGGGTCCCCTCCGGCACAGGATTCCTACTGTGCCTGCGCTAGCGGCGCCCAGCGTCGTGCTGATGTCATCTGGACTGTACAGCGCAGGTGCAGAACTACTGCGCCTGTGCTGTACAGTCCAGATGACGTCAGCGCGACCAGTGAAACCGCACGCCGGAACGCAGAGGAGGCCGACCTGGCGAGTTTTCTCCTTGGCGATAATAATCTCTTTAACTAAATAACTTTTTTAGCTTTTAGCAATTTTATAAGGTACCAAAAAGCAGGTTACAAATTAATGAAACTCATTTTGAGTTTTGTGTTACTTGCTGGGGCATATTTTATTGATAAAGTCCCATATGCAATCAACTTTTTCTCCTGAGTTCTCTCCTAGGAGATAATTTTCATATTATCTTTAAAGTAACTTTCAAGCATTTTAAAATAGAAAAAAAACACCCAACAAATTGGTGAAACGGTACTATCAAAGTTATATTGAGTATTTTCTTACTTGCTTGTGATTAAAAGGCATTTTATGACAAGGGACCATATGCAGTTAACTTTTTCTCCTGAATCTTCTCCTGGTAGATCATTTTTCAACTTCTATTTAAAATAATTTTTGAGCACTTTGTAACTGAACAAATACCAAAAAGTAGGCAAAAAAGTACAAAATTTTTTATTTTGAGTATTTTTTCATTTGCTGGTGGTTTAACCTCTAGTTTACTGCGTCACGCGGATGGGCGTGGCCGCGGCGGCAGCCCCAGGACCGCCTAACGCTGATCGGGCGTCCTGGGGCTCTGTTTTGCAGTAGCTCGCGCGCGCATCTCCTGCTTGGTGAGCGGAGCTCCGCCTTCAGTCTCCGAGGGGCCGTTGCCGCTCAGGAGACTGTTAGATGGCGAATTTGCCGTCTAATCACTGGTACAGCGCTGCGATCAGCAGCAGTGCTGTACTGGGGACAGCCGTGTGACACGGCTGTCCCCTTCAGAGGCACAGGCGTGATCGGCTGTCATAGGCTGAAGCCTATGACCGCTGATCACAGGGATTGGCTGGCGGGGGGAGGGAGGGAAGGGGGAATAGAATAGAACAAAAAACACACACATTTTTATTAAAAAAAGACAAAAAAAAAAACAAACAAACATCTGGGGGGCGATCAGACCCCACCAACAGGAAGCTCTGGGAGAAAAGAGGAGAAAAAGGGGGAATCACTAGTGTGCTGTGTTGTGTGGCCCTGCAGCGAGGCCTTAAAGCTGCAGTGGGCAATTTCTATAAAAAATGGCCTGGTCTTTAGGGGGGTTCAATACTGCAGTCCTCAAGAGGTTAAAGGGCATATTATGCCAAGGTGTGAAAATATCACATAGGATAAAACTCAGGAGAAAAAGTTAATTGCATATGGGCCAAGGTGTGAAAAGAACACCTAGGAAAAAAGTTAATTGCATTTGGGTCAAGGGCCCGTATGCAATTAACATTTTCTCCTGCGTTTTCTCCTAGGAGAGACTTTCATCTTCTCTTTAAAGGGAACCAAAGACTAACATCACAGCGTGGGAGCGATCCGTGCGGATGGGGCTGGAGGAAGCCCCAGGTATGTATAAATCTATTATGATGTTTGTCTCTGAGTCTCTTTACAATAACTTTTCAGCACTTTGTAAGTGAAAAAGGATCAAAAAGTATTTGAAGAAGTACTCTCAAAAGTATTTTGAGTATTTCATTGCATGCGAGGGCCTTAAAAGGCATTATATTGACTCTGGCCCGGTGCACACCAAAACCCGCTAGCAGATCCGCAAAATGCTAGCAGATTTTTAAACGCTTTTTTTTATTTTTATGAGGCGTTTTGTGGATTGCTGCTGCGGATTTCAATGTAGCATATTTCAGATATTGTTACTGTAAACCTGTTACTGAACAGCTTCTGTAACAAAACCGCCTGGCAAACCGCTCTGATCTGCCGTTTTTCAGAGCGGTTTGCGTTTTTCCTATACTTAACATTAAGGCAGAAACGCCTCCGCAATCCAAAAAATGCCTCACCCTGGGATGATTAGTTTCTGCAAAACGCCTCCCGCTGTGGTGTGCACACCCCCATTGAAATACATTACCCTAGCAAATCCGCAAAAACGCTCAAAAAGCCGCTCGGTGTGCCCCAGCCCAAAGTGTGAAAATAAAACCTAGGAGAAATAGTTACTGTAATTGCATATGGGCCGAGGTGAGAAAACATCTCCTGCTAGAAAACTCAGCAGAGGAGTTAACTGAATAAGGACCTCTCTCTTTTCTATCTTTCTTTTCTTTCTTTGAACTGGTAATATTCAGGGTTTTCATGCTATTATTGGTAGTCAATCTGTTTAATCTGCCCCAGTTCTTTAATTTTTACAGATTGTCATCCTGTCACTTTTTTTCTAATTTGCCACTTTTGTGTTCAAATAGATTTGATATTTGTCTTTTTCACATCCTGCCCCTTTTCTTAGAACTGCTTTTGATGTAATCTTTGCCTAACAAATGATTGTTATCTTCTTATTTTACAAAGTCCTGTTTATTACCTGGCCTGTCTGTCATAGCTACATAACATAGGCCAATAATGATGGGTGTTAAAACCCAACAGCCCCATTTTGGCTCATCATGTTCCCACCCTTGCGGCAACCTTAGAAATGACCATCTGAAGTTTTATTCGTGGGTATGGTTTGTGAGAATCTTGTGACATCTGTTTCTGCAGAATATGTGTTGTACTTTTACTACAAAATTTTTTTGTGTGCTACATGACAACATAAGTTAGCGTTGGTATGTGTTGTGTATGTGTCTTCTGCTCAGCAGAACTTAGGCTAGGACAGGAAGGGTCAATTTTGAGACTCATTCAGATTATATGGCATTGCACAGCAATGTTATTATATAATGCACCTGCTGACAAAAGGGAAGAGTGGTGATTTGGGAGGGAGCACTGTAGTCGGAGCACTATGGCAGAGCAAACACCATAGCCTACTATGCCGGAGGGAGCACCGTAGTCGGGCCACTGAGGAGGAGGGAGCACTGTAGTTGTGACACTGCGGCGTTGAGAGCACTGTAGTTGGGGCACTGCGTCAGAGGGAACGTTGTAGTTGGGGAACTGCGGCGGAGGGAACGTTGTAGTTGGGGCACTGCGACGGAGGAAGCACCGTAGTTGGGGCACTGTGGCGAAGAGAGCACCATAGTTGGGCCACTGTGGCGGAGAGAGCACTGTAGTTGGGGCACTGCAGCGGAGGGAACGTTGTAGTTGGGGCACTGCGACGGAGGAAGCACCGTAGTTGGGGCACTGTGGCGGAGAGAGCACCATAGTTGGGCCACTGTGGCGGAGAGAGCACAATAGTTGGGACACTGTGGCGGAGAGAGCACTGTAGTTGGGGCACTGCAGCGGAGGGAACGGTGTAGTTGGAGCACTGCGGCGGGGAGAGCACCATAGTCTTGTTTGTGACGCAATGTGCGGTTAACAAGGGGTGCCCTATTCAGGTTGCGGTTCTGCTGTTAGAGCTGGTCCACACTAGGTCCGGAAACGTATCCGTGGCTGCGTTTTTCAAACCTGATGAAAAACGGAGTCCCGGATACTAATGTTGAAAATAGCAGCCAGCCTCACCCAAGTAAAAAATGGATCCGTCTGCGTTTGCGGGGATCCGTTTTCAAAACCTGAACGGAAGGTCCGGATCTGCTGCATTTTTACGCGACGGATCAGGACCACGGATACACGCAGGGGGTAGTGAAAGCAATGAGAAAACGCATCTCCAGCTCCACTGGCAAAAAACGGATGTTAAAACGGATAGCCTGAGCTTTATGATTGGCCCAAAAAAATCCTCCCACTCCTTCCTAATGATGGAGACGTTTTCTGTCAGGGAAAAACCTGAACGGAAACTGATGCAAAACTGATGCACTTTCATCAGTTTGCAGTACGGTGGGTACTTCCCCTGATCCGGACTGCAGGGTCCGTCCTGCAACTGTGTCTAGTGTGGAACACAACGCCCACTGTTATCTAGCTTAAGGCTAGGACATAGGGTTAGTTATTTCGGTTTAGTACTGGTTACCAGTGTGCTTTGGACAAATGCAGTCGCATTTCCTGTGCCCCAGTTATCTGATTTCTTTCTCTTTTTTTTTTTTTTTTTTTTTTCCTTTTTTTTAATGTGTTTGTAGACCCCAATTAATTCTAATAAAAGAGAAGAAAGCACATTTAACAAAAAAAAAAACTGCAAATGGTGCGTTTGGAAATTACATACAGAGATGGTAGGTGAGATGCAAATCTAACCAGCTTAAACATGGTCCAATCAAATCCTACTTTGGCTCCATTCAATTGGTCCATGTTCAAGTTGCACAAATATGTTATACAACCACAACAAAAAAAAGTAACTTAATTCTGCATCAGTACCCTAACCATTACAATGAGATCAGGATATGACTAAGGGCCAGATCCAGGCCCGAAATGTGTAAGCCTTCTCTCCACAAGTGTTTTACCATTCAATAAAACTAAGACGATTTTTTTGCATTGAAGGTGTGCTGCGGGCCTTTCTTCATACAATGAGGATGGCACTGTAAAACATCTGCCTCATACTCAGGTTGGAGAGAAGGCTCTTGTAGTTATCTGCAGCTAAACCTCAAGTGCTCCAACACTGTTTCTACAAAAGCAAACTAACTTAGAAAAACTGCTGAATTGTGAATCATTCTGTTGTTTTTACCTCCAAGTGTTTCGGCAGGTAATCCAACCTTTCTGTAAATTTCTGATGAACCTGCTGAATCCCCTGCATTCCTTGTGTTTTCATGCTCTGCCACTGGCGTTATTCAGGGACAACTTCTACAAAGAAAAAAAATGATTAGAACGTCTTTTTTTTTTTTTTTTTTTTTTTAAGTGCTTTGAGGGAAAGAAGAGCTGTGTTTCCTGTACCCGACTTAGTGATTGGTACCGCTGCTATGCAAAAATGTCTCTTGTTTGAATTCCTGGTTGAAAACCCCATTAAATTGAGTTGATGTGACTGCAAAATCCCCCACCACGCCTCCCTGTGACCATGCTTCAGGCATTGAAACTGTATATGATGGCAGAGGGAAGGTGGGATGAAAAGTGGGTGTGGGGGTTGGATTACATGCTGCAGTCCCTCTGCCCAGAAATGAAACCAACAGCGGACCCACCGTGGCTCAGTTAACCTCCCTAGTGGTATGATTGCTTTTGTATTTTAGAGACTAAAAGAGGTGCAATTTTTTCAAAAGCTTTTAGACCTTAAATCCAGGAAAAAAAAATCATACTGCTAGATAGATCTGTGGCAGCCCTGCACATTACTCACCTCCCCTGGATCCAGCGGTAGAATTCACCCTGGTGGTGCTCTACCCCAGAGGGATTGAGAGCCTCCGAGGACCGGAAGATGGTCTGCGAGCCCACTGCGCGTAGGCTCTGCAAAATCATCCAACTCCAGACTCTGACTCCTCAGTTTGTGAAACCACGACTCCGACTTCAACTCCGACTCCGGGTGCCCAAAAAAGCCCCGACTCCAACTCCGACTCCACAGCCCTGCTCTGAACTGCAGATTTCCGGCTCGAGTCTCGGGGTTACCGTTAAGGAGGTTAAAGGACCACGATCACAAAAAAGTGTACAATGTAAAATACAGGTAGTCCCTGACTTGTGAACGGCCCGCCGATACAAACGGCCTGATCCCGTCAAGATCACGTCATTTCCACGTAGGGGAAGTTTGAAGAAGCTGCTTCAAACTTCCCCAAGCGCTTGCGCGTGCAGCAGCGTTGCACTCGCCTCCAAACAAAGTCTAACACTGTCCGTTCTCCTCTTTCCGCATGCTGCTTCCTCTAGCTGCGTACAGCATCGCTTTGCTTTCGGTATGTCATGTGACATACAGGTTCCTGAATGTCACGTGACATACAGGAAGTGTTGCTGTACACGGCTAGAGGGAGCAGAAGGCGGAGTGGCTAGAGGGACATGGCTGGACTCGAGCTGAAAGGTGAGTCTAGAGGGGGCAAAGCGGAGGTACAAATGGAGGCACAAAGGGTGCAAAGCAAAGGCACAGAAGGGGTACAAACAGGCACAGAGTGGGTACAAACCGAGTGGGTGACATAGGCACAGGGGGGGGGGGGGGGGGGACAAGCATGCAAGGAGGGGGACACTGGAGGCAAAGGGGGCATATAGGAGGTCCCTTTTCAGAATCTGATTCTGAAAAGGGACACACTTAATAATGGATTCAGGTTAAGAATGTTAACTGGGGACTTCCTGTACATTTTTGTATACTTATGTATAAAGTGTATATTTTACTGTAGGTAGCAGGTGTTTTTCTTGGAATGCTGTGTGTTTCTCCTACATGCATAACGCCCTTTGTTATGCCCAAATAACTCAGTTTTAGTTTAAGCAGTCCACAGCACCTTTTTACAAAATGAAGTTGGCTTGTCCAAATGTGCTTTAGCATACCTCTGTTTGTACTGTGGGCGGAGAAAAGGCTTTCTCTGCATCACTCTCGCATACAGCATCTCCTTGTGTAAAGTGCACCGAATGGTTGAACAATGCACAGTGACTCCATCTGCAGCAAGATGAAGTTGTAGGTCTTTGATGCTGGTCTGTGGGTTGACTCTGACTGTTCTCACCATTTGTTGCTTCTGTTTATCCAAGATTTTTCTTCGTCTGGCACTTCAAGCCTTAACTTGAACTGAGCCTGTGGTCTTCCATTTCTTCAATATGTTCCTAACTGTGGAAACAGGGCTGAAATCTCTGAGACAGCTTTCTGTATCATTTCCCTAAACCATGATGGTGAACATTATTTGTCTTCAGGTCATTTGAGAGTTGTTTTAAGATCCCCATGTTGCTACTCTTCAGAGAAAATTAAAAGAGGAGGGAAACTTACAAATGACCCCCTTAAATACTCTTTCTCATACTTGGATACACCTGTGTATTGTAGGTCAGGGGTCACTGAACTTACCAAGCCAGTTTGAGTTCCAATAATTAGTTCTAAAGTTTTTTCGGAATCAATAAAATGACAACAGTGCCCACATTTATGCACCTGCCGAATTTATTTTAAACAATTATTGCGCACTTCCTGTAAATCCAATAAACTTAATTTCACTTCTCAAATATCACTGTGTGTGTCTCCTATATGATATGTTTAACTGACATTTTTTATCATAACAACCAACGATTTATAGAAGAAAATCATGACAATTAACACGGTTGCCCAAACTTTTGCATCCCACTGTAGCTGCAGATGTTCGGGTGTCTGCTGCTGATGGTGTTTCCATGGTGACAGCGCTCTGGAGGGGAGGCAGCAGGAAGTTGCTATTTGTGGTGTGTTCCATGTAGCTGCAGATGTTCAGGTAACTGATCCATTCGGTGCAGGTCATTCTTTGCTGCTCTTGAGTGGCTAGAGCTCTTAGTGATCCTACTGATTTTGGAATATGATTTTTCTTCCCAACACAGGTTCTTATCCTGTTGTGCTTTCCTCAAAGTGAACCATATGTAAGAGGAATATTTAGACTGCCCTCATCATTCCCTTATAAACACTGGCTGCGATGCTGAGCTTTTGACTTTAGTGGTATTTGAGTCACACCCCTGCAGATCGGACTCCCCTGCAGAAGGACTCCCCTCCCCAGACAGCTATTTTTTTGTGACCCAGAAAAATGTGAAACTTTGACGCTGGTGCATGAAGCTTTTTCTCATGAGTCGTCTCTTATCTTATGCTGGCAAAGGATTCTGTAGAATAGACAAAGAGATAAGAATTCACATTGCTTGTGTTCATTTCACACGCACACAATCAGACTCCTACGGATATGGGGACATAGAGCTCTTAATGAGAAATCTGGCTGAGTTACTGAGAAATCGTCTGAAATGGTCACGTCCGGTAACAAAGGCTTATACAAGCTCTCATTTTATTTATTTTTGGCATCTGCTCCAAGTGGGGGGGGGAGAGAAAGTGGGATAATTTGCTCAGTTCATCCACAAATTCTGACCATCCTACGAATGATTTAAAGAGAACCCGAGGTGTATTTAAAGAACGTTATCTGCATACAGAGGCTGGATCTGCCTATACAGCCCAGTCCCTGTTGCTATCCCAAACCCCACTAAGGTCCCCCTGCACTCTGCAACCCCTCATAAATCACAGCCGTGCTGTGAGGCTGTGTTTACATCTGTAGTGTCAGTCTCAGCTGCTCCCCCGCCTCCTGCATAGCTCCGGTCCCTGCACCCGTCCCTTCCCTCCATTCAGCAGGGAGGGAAAGGATGCAGGCGGGGACTGGAGTTCTGCAGGAGGCGGGGAGAGCAGCAGACTGACACTATAGAGATAAACACAGCCAGCTCTGACAAGCTGTTTGTCAGCAGCGTGGCTGTGATTTATGAGGAATTGCAGAGTGCATGGGGACCTTAGGGGGGTTTGGGATAGCAACAGAGGCTGGGCTGTATAGGCAGATCCAGCCTCTGTATGCAGATAATATTCTTCAAACCCACCTCGGGTTCTCTTTAAGGACATCTGAGGTGAAAATAAATTGATGAGAAAAACAATTGTCTATCCTCCTTTACCTAAAAATGACTTTTAAGATATCAGTTTTATTTTATATTTAAATCTATTTTTTTACTATTTCATTGTCTCTGCTCAATGACCTCTTCATTGAAGTATGCTATAGCTCAACTCTATGAATTATTGACTCTTGTTATCTTTTTCCTGCAGAAGCCATTTACAGTAAGGCTGGGTCCACACTAGACACAGTTGCAGGACGGACACTGCAGTCCGGATCCGGGGAAGATTAGGGGAAGTACCCACCGTACTGCAAACTGATGAAAGTGCATCAGTTTTGCATCAGTTTCCGTTCAGGTTTTCCCTGACAGAAAACGTCTCCATCATTAGGAAGGAGTGGGAGGATTTTTTTGGGCCAATCATAAAGCTCAGGCTATCCGTTTTCACATCAGTTTTTTGCCTGTGGAGCTGGAGATGCGTTTTCTCATTGCTTTTCACTACCCCTGCGTGTATCCGTGGCCATGATCCGTTGCGTCAAAATGCAGCAGATCCGGACCTTCCGTTCAGGCTTTGAAAACAGGGTCCCCGCAAACGCAGACGGATCCGGTTTTTACTTGGGTGAGGCTGGCTGCTATTTTGAACATTAGTATCCGGGACTCCGTTTTTCATCAGGTTTGAAAAACGCAGCCACGGATACGTTTCCGGACCTAGTGTGCACCAGGTCTTAGAGACAGCTATAAACAGCTAATTCCTGTCTGTGAGGGTTATTCTATTGTCAGACAGAAACTGGCACTTGCATACCTGAGGTTTAACTGTGTCAGGCAGAGAAAGGGAAAAAGGAACACAGGCTAGTTATTTGTGTGCTTGGCACTGTACATACACCTTTAAAAAACGAAAACCCTAAGGGCCCTTTTACACTTTTATCAGTTGGTATGCATTAGTGTGTGTTCGTATGTGTTAGTACGCGTTGGTATGTGGGGTTTTTTATAGCCGTGCATTGTGAAAAAGATTTCAGTTAAAACGCAAGTGGGAACTGAGCCATAGGAAAACATGGGCATTACTTAGAAAATACGTTTTCTTGCAGTTATAACGAAGAGTAACTGATTAAAGAGAAACTCCGACCAACAATTGAACTTTATCCCAATCAGTAGCTGATACCCCCTTTTACATGGGAAATCTATTCCTTTTCATAAACAGACCATCAGGGACTCTGTATATCTGATGTTGTGGTGAAACCCCTCCCACAAGAAACTGCGAGGACCATGGTCCTAGCAGTTCTCTGTCTGTGAACCTTGTTGCATTGTGGGAAATAGCTGTTTACAGCTGTTTCAAACTGCCAAAAAAGCAAGCAGCAGCTACATCACCTGCCATCAGTAAGAATGTCACCATGTGACAAATGTCAGAATGTAAATCAGGGAGAAGAAAGATTTTACAACTGGCAAACACTGACTAAATCATGTATACATAATTTTGGTAAAAATGAAGCACTTTTTTTATTACATTATTTTCACTGGAGTTCCTCTAAGTGTAAAAGGGGCAGAAGGCTGGTTTCACGTTGCCGGTCTTTCTTGCAGGTGTGATGCAATAGAGCAGGGGTAGGGAACCTATGGCTCTGGAGCCAGATGTGGCTTTTGTATGGCTACATCTGGCTTACAGACAAATCAGTAGGGGTTTATTCCCTAAGCTACACTGCTCAAGCAGCGCAGCTTAGTGTGGCAGTATAAATACAATTTTCAAAGTAGGCACACTACTGCTGTAATGTGCACTACTAATTTACTCACGCTACCCCCAAAACTAACGGCTGCTCCAAATATCCTACTCTGGGCCCTGTCAGGTCCAGTGACTTTGTAGGGCGAGAGCCCTGCACATTAATTGGCCCAATAGGCTGCCTGTCACTTGACAGGCTGCCTATTGGGCCACAGTGCTGGGATCTCGTTGTACAAAGTGATTCAACCCGCAAGTCAGCTATCTAATTGTACAAGCTGTTAGTCGATATTTCTCCTGTCTGGCTCTCGGGGAAATTGTTGCTGTTGCTGAAACCCAAGAGAAGCTTAAGACGTGTCTGACTCTTCCGCTGCCCAGCGGATCAACTGTATGCACATCACCATGACAACAGGGACGTGAGCCCTACTGCCTCAGTTTGAAACATATGTACATTGTATTGCTCTCACTGAATTAACCTCTTGCCGACCGTGTCACGTCGATGGGCGTGGCCGCGGCGGCAGCCCCAGACCGCCTAACACAGATTGCCGTAAAGTCCTGGGGCTCTGTTTTGCAGGAGATCGCGCGCAGGCTGCGTGCGCATCTCCTGCTTGGGGGGCGGAGCTCCGCCCCGCCTTCAGTCTCCGATCGGCTATTGCCGCTCGGGAGACTGTTAGACGGCGTGATCGCCGACTATTTACATGGTGCATCGCTGCGATCAGCAGCAGCGCTGCACTGGGGACAGCCGTGTGACACGGCTGTCCCCCTGGGGGACAAGAGAGCGATTGGCTCTCATAGGGTGAAGCCTATGAGAGCTGATCGCTATGAATGGGTGGCTGGGGGGAGGGAGGGTATTTAAAGTGAACCTTAAGTCACCGATAAAAAATGAGATTTACTCACCTGGGGCTTCCCTCAGCCCCCAGCAGCCGATCGGTGCCCTCGCAGCCCCGTTTTGACGCTCCAGGACCCGCCGGCGAACACATCTGGTTTGGACGTCGGAGCGTCAGAGCAGGGCTGCGAGGGCACTGATCGGCTGCTGGGGTCTGAGGGAAGCCCCAGGTGAGTAAATCTCTTTTTTTTATCGGTTACTTAAGGTTCACTTTAAAAGAATGTTTTTTTTTTTGTGTGTTTTTTTTTAAAGGCAACACTAATATTTATTAAAAAATAAATAAACATGGGGGGAGCGATCAGACCCCACTAACAGAGAGCTCTGTTAGTGGGGAGAAAAGGGGGGGGGGGGGAATCACTTGTGTGCTATTTTGTGCGGCCCTGCAGCTTGGCCTTAAAGCTGCAGTGGCCAATTTGACTAAAAATGGCCTGGTCACTAGGGGGGTTTAGCCCTGCAGTCCTCATGAGGTTAAACCTATGTGGTGTTCAGTGTTCTCCCCAGAATTTTTTTCCAACTGCCTGGCATGAAAATTTAGCCGGGTGGCATAAAAAAGTTGCCGGGTGGGGCAATATGAGAGAATGCAGGGTCGGTGCCTTTCTGCACAATTCTGCTTGCAGCATAGGAGGAGGTGAGCCGATGACAGCCTAGTGCTCACCAAAACTAGCCAGGTGGAGCACCCGGCTAAAAGAGCCTGGGGAGAACACTGGGTGTTTATGACTCTCTCAGCCAAAAAGGTTCCTGACCCCTGCAATAGATGATTGCATCACAACGCTAAAAAAGGCCTTTGAGGATTTCCGCGTTAATTTGCGGTAAACCTCTTTCTGGCCTTAAGCCAAACAGGTAGTGAGGCTCTCTAGCACTCATTCCTGTGGTGGAAATATGAATTGTGTGGTAGTGTATTGAAAAAATACGCTTCTGCAGATGCGCACGTCACCGATCAAGCGGCCCCCAACTTGCTGTTTTCCTCGCGTCCGCGTGCTGCAAAAACATCACTTCCATCGTATCACGTTGCACCGTCCTGGCATGAAAGGCCCCATAGACTTTCATTGGTGTTGCATTACATTGCGGTAAAACCAAGGTAACGCAGCATCCCAGTGTGAAAGGGGCCTTAAAAATAAGGAGAGAATCCGACTTCTCTTAAAGAGACTCTGAAGTGAGTCTAAATTCCTGTTTTTAACTAGTATTTATGTAAAGCACTATAGGTAATGCTAAACCGCCGCATCCTCACGGCAAAATGAGGGGTTTATACCCCCCAAATCCCCTCTGCTAGGTCCGGGGAGCGCTTCCTCATAGAGGCAGAGCTTATGGCTGTAGCTCTGCCTCACGTCAATCCCTGCTGATCGCCGCCTCTCCCTCCGCCCCTCTCAATCTTCCTTCACTGAGTGGGGCTGGAAGAGGCGGAGATCCATAGTGGATTGACGCGAATGGAGGCAGAGCTGCAGCTCAAAGCTCTGCCTCCATGAGCAGCAAATTCCACGACCAAGAAAGTCGTGGATTTTGCAGAGGGGATTTGGGGGGTATAAACCCCTCGTTTTGCCGCGGGGATGCGGCGGTTTAGCATTACCTATAGTGCGTTACATAAATACTAGTTAAAAACAGGAATTTAGACTCGCTTCAGAGTTTCTTTAAAGAGAAACCGTGACCAATAATTGAACTTCATCCTAATCAGTAGCCGATACCCCCTTTTTACATGAGAAATCTATTCCTTTTCACAAACTTATCATCAGGGGGCTCTGTATGACTGACATTGTGGTGAAACCCCTCCTACAGGAAACTGTGAGGACCATGGTCCTGGTAGTTTCCTGTCTGTGAACCTCGTTGCATTGTGGAAAATCACTGTTTACAGCTGTTTCCAACTGTCAAAAAAGCAAGCAGCAGCTGCTTCCAGTGACATCGCCTGCCAGCAGTAAAAATGTCACCATATGATAAATGTCAGAATGTAAATCAGAGAGAGGAAAGCTTTTACAACGGGCAAACGCTGACTAAATCATTTATACATAATTATTGTAAAAAAAAAATTATTACATTTTCACTGGAGTTCCTCTTTAACTAATTTTATATGCTTTTTGCTTACTAAGTACTGTAAAGCTGGGCACATGTGTACGACAAATGTCACCCAGTAGGGATCAAGGAGTACAAAGCTTGCAATTCATTTTGCGGAAATCTATCAAAATTAAGTTTGCCATGTAGAGTAGTAATCGATCATAATCCAGTTAAACTTATGCTTCATACACACTTGAGATAAAAGTCTTTGGAAAAGGCAAGATCACAGACCAATCTTACCACCCTTCATGTAGTATGAGAGCCATACTCTACACAGTCTATTCTATGGAGCTGCACTCCCCATCAGATAAAATCTTTGCAAGATGCTACACACAAAGATGCCCGTACACACTCAAAAGATCATTATCTGCAAAAGATCTGTTCCTGCAAAATATCCATTCCTGCAAAATGCATTCATAGTCTATGAGATCTGCAGATCCTCATACACACTTGGTTTAACAGACAATCATCTGCAGATCATCTGCAGATCAGATCCACCAGGATGGATTTTCAGATCTGCAGATGATTGCCAGATATGCAGATGAAGTCTGTTAAACCAAGTGTGTATGAGGATCTGCAGATCTCATAGACTATGAATGCATTTTGCAGGAATGGATATTTTGCAGGAACAGATCTTTTGCAGATAATGATCTTTTGAGTGTGTACGGGCATCTTTGTGTGCAGCATCTTGCAAAGATTTTATCTGATTAGGAGTTCAGCTCCATAGAATAGACTGTGTAGAGTATGGCTCTCATACTACATGAAGGGTGGTAAGATTGGTCTGTGATCTTGCCTTTTCCAAAGACTTTTATCTCAAGTGTGTATGAAGCATTAGGCAGACTGGTCTACTACTAATAAAGCAATCTGAGGGATTGTTCTTGATTGGTGAAGCTCTGGTGGATACTGTCAGGAATATAGCAGCTAGTTATGATGTTGGGATAATACAGAAGTATATTTTCATTTTTTGATCTGCTCTGTATTAGGTCAGAGATGTAGGTATGCCAGACTGACAGCTGGCTTCATGGAGTTCCTGTATGTACATGTAAATTAACTCTATCATTGTCTGCTTCTAATTAGGAAACACTTAGGGCACGATTCCACTAGAGCGGCGCGCGTCTGCGATACGCGAGCCGGCTCTTCCGGGTCTGCGGTGAAAGCACACGAATCCCATCAGCCGTGCTATGCACAGCTATGGGATCCGCAGCCTCCCGCGCCGATTCGGATGGAAAAGCTGGCCGAATCGCTAGTGGTAGCGATTCGGCCGGCGTTACCATTGCACCCTATGGCAGTATTTCCCCGCACTATCCGCCTGCGGGGAAACTGCGGATTCGCTGCGGTTTCCGCTCAAGTGGAAATGCGCCCTTAAGAGCAGGGAATGCTAAATGGATTTGCTAGCCTCTGGCAAGGAGATGGCTAATTAGTCAATAGCCAGTCAGACAGTGAAAGCTAACACAGGAATACTTGAAATTTGCATATGACAGCCTACTGGAAGTGGGTGAAGGGTTGAAGTCCTTTTGATACAATTTTTACCTGTAGAGATTGGATTTTATGGGAGTGGTTTGAAATCTCTGAAAGATCCAAAACTAACACAGAATTGCTTTGAAGTCTGCAAAGTGTGACAGGAAAAGCATTGAAATTTGAATGTCACAGCTAGCCCAGATGTGACAAGGGGCTCGGCAGACTGTGATGTCACAAACGGGGAAATTGCGTTAGATTTGGGGATGGAACATTCAATGCCCCAGGCCCCCAAGTGGACTGTATAGCTCAAGACTGGGACAGTCACAAATCATCTTCTCTTGGAGGTAGCGCATAGCTAGAGGGATCCCGAGCGAATCGGAACGGCGTTCTCCCGCCAACCACGTTCTAACCTACGTGGTATCGCATTTTTATTTTTATGCAAATATCCTTGTGCGTATCGTTGTACTTTTACTTTGTAACTTTTTTACTTTGTTTCTTGTAAATCTTTCATATATATTATTTTCTGCATTGTTCCGCTTTTGTCCTGGAATATTAAATCGTTATTTAATAAGTTTGACTTCTGCTGTACTAAACTAACACTCATAGCCTAGGTGAGACTGAAGTGTAACTGTGTATAAGTCCATGCCTGATTGTACGTTTGAGCAACCCTACCGTATGAGATTGTAATTGCATTGTGTGTATGGGGCACTGTTGCGCTCGACAGCAGAGTGGCTAACAGTATCGTTCGGAACGACTGTTAGTGGTTTTGCTGCACTACAGTGTAACTTGCATTACAAGTCAGTGCCTGATTGTGCCGTGTTACTGTACAACTGCACTGTGCGTGTGTGTGCATGGCATTCCCGTATTCGGCCTAAAGCGCAAAGCTGACCCAAATACGAAAACGCGGATTGCGCGCTGAGGATTCGACAGCAGAGTGGACGTGTCTAGCAACGGCTAGTGGTGGCAGTAAGAAGCGTTTGAGGGGTCACAGCCTTGTTTTTAGCTTGAATAAGGCTGCTCCCCGCTTGATCTGGTCAAACCCCAGTCGGGAACCGTATATGCAGGCGTGCCGCGGGCCGGTTCCTGACAGATACCTTAAAGGATAACTGAGGGATATGGAGGCTGCTATTTTTATTTCCTTTTAACCAGCCTGGCGTTCTATTAAGATCGCCAGGCTGGCGACCGGACGTTTTTTTTTTTTTTGGTAAAAAAAAAACCTATTGCATGCAGCCAACTGAAAGTTGGCTGCATGAAAGCCCACTAGAGGGCGCTCCTGTTGCGTACTTCTGATCGCCTCCGGCGATCAGAAGTAACAAAGGCCGCGATGAGCGGCCTTTCTTGTTTCGCTTTCCTCGTCGCCATGGCGACGAGCGGAGTGACGTCAAGGATGTCAGCCGACGTCTCCTCCGATCCAGCCCTTAGGGCCCGTTCACACTTAAAATCGTTTTGCGGGAGTGATTTTCCCACGATTAGCGCGGAAAAATCACTGGACACTGCGGCGGTTTTGGAGCGATCGCGATTAGCGTGCTATGCACGCTAATCACGATCGCAAATCGCGGAACGCTCGTTGCCGGCAAACCGCTGCATGCAGCGCGGTTGCGGTTATCGCTAACCGCAACCGCGGCAGTGAGAACACTGCCACTCACTACATTGTGTAGCGGTTCTCGCAGAACCGCTAGCGGCTTGCCGTGAGCGGGAATCGCGCGATTCCCGCTCAGGTGAGAACGGGCCCTTAGCGCTGGCCGGAACTGTTTGGTCCGGCTGCGCTGGGCTCGGGGGGGCTGGGGGACCCTCTTTCGCCGCTGCACGCGGCGGATCGCCGCGCTGCGTCGGCGATCAGGTAGCACACGCGGCTGGCAAAGTGCCGGCTGCGTGTGCACCTTTTTATTTGATGAAAATCGGCCCAGCAGGGCCTGAGCGGCAGCCTCCGGCGGTAATGGACGAGCTGAGCTTGTCCATACCGCCAGGCTGGTTAAGCAATACCAGTTGCCTGGCTGTCCTGCTGATCCTCTGCTTCTAATACTTTACCCCCTGAACAAGCATGCAGCATATCAGGTGTTTCTGACATTGTCAGATCTGACAAGATTAGCTTGCTTGTTTCTGGTGTTATTCAGACACTACTGCAGCCAAATAGACCTGCAGGGCTGCCAGGCAAATGTTATTTTTTAAAAGGAAATAAATATGGCAGCCTCCATAATCCCTCGTGTTAAAGTTGTATTTTAAGACTATCATAACTTTTTAGCAACAAAGCATTAAAGTGTTCCTGAAATGATGCGACAGAGTCCTACTAAGTACTAGTACTAGTCCTACTAAGACATTATAGGAGGTCCTCTTCTGTTTTCCAGTACAACAAGTGTTAAAAAACAGTACTGTTATCTAGGCAAATTAGCCAGCCCTACAGAAATTGGAATGGCTGTCCTGAAAAGTAAATAAAAAGCAAAACACTATTATCTAGCTGAGGAAACGCAGTTTATAGCATTTTAGGGCTGGTTCACACCGAGCGGCTTTTTCAGCGTTTCTGCAGCCGCTTGCGGCTGCGGATACGCTTGGTCAATGTATCTCAATGGGGTGGTTCACACCAGAGCGGGAGGCGTTTAGCAGAAACGCATTCTCCCGGGGTGAGGCATTTTTTGGATAGTGGATGCGTTTCTGCCTCAATGTTAAGTATAGGAAAAACGCAGTTCAGAGCGGTTTTGCAGGCATTTTTGTTACAGAAGCTGTTCAGTAACAGCTTTACTGTAACAATATCTGAAATCTACTACACCAAAAACGCTTCACAAAACCGCAAAATGCTAGCTGAAACGCTACAGAAAAATAACAAAAAGCGTTTCAAAATCTGCTCGCATTTTGCGGATCTGCTAGCGGGTTTTGGTGTGCACCAGGCCTGAAAAGTTGAAAGATTCATTATTTCTGTTTGTTTTGCAACTGAATATAGTCATGGCTATTGTTAAGAATTCTTTGTTAAAAATTAAGATACTAAACTAAGGCAATCAGGAATTGGACTAGCGCTGCCTCCTGCCTGACCAACCTCTAGTGTTTATGTTCCCCCGGTGCCTATGCTCTGTAAATTCTCACCTGTCCTCTGGCTGATTCCCAGCCTATGCCGTGTCCACTGCTACCATGAGCCCCTGTACCTGTGAAGGGGGAGGAGTCCGGAAGTTGTACCTGTGGAGAGGTGAGAAATTAGAGAACAGGCTGGGGGGAGGGGCATTTAACACTTGAGGAGACAGCAGCCAGGGGGTCCGTCGTGCATTAGATCAAGCATGTGTGACCAAGGTTTTCCAGCATGTCCGATCGATGTTTCAACAGATTTCAGCAGGAAATCGATAGACACCTTGATTGGGTGGACATGTTGAGGCACTAATTTTCATTCATTACCATAAAATTATCAAATCGGATGGGCTGTCAGGCTGGGAAATCAGTAGCCTTATAGCCAACTTAACAGTTCTGCACGTCTTTGTTTTGTATATTATGGTATACAGTTGTAGTGATGTAGCTTCATGTAGCACACCACACCTTTGCCTGCAGTTGCTACATTTTAGGCAGTATGTCAAGTAGGAGTTAATGAGCCAGCACTGCTTTCTTTGCTATGTTTAGCTTTCCTAATAACGTCTTCTGGCCCGCACCGCACCTTGTGTTTGTTGAATGACAGTTTATCTCTCTAGTATGCAGCGAGTTATTTCCTCCTGCCCTCAGGTGCTGGTAAAGCAGTACCTAACAGACTGTTTCTTTTCTCTGCAGAGTCTTCCCAGCTATGAAGGTCAGCGCTTGTTTAAAGTCTGGGGGTCTCTGAGCTCTGACAAAGGGATGTGGTTAGCCTCAAGTGACACAGCCGGAGAGAGACAGCCAGCGGCCCGGAGGTGGAGGGACCGCGGTGGAAAATAAAGGCTGGAAGAGGCCTGAACGCGCTCACCCCTGCTCCGTAGTGTAAGATCAAGCCTGAGCGAAGAGAGGGTGTATGTGCATGAGAATAACGTGAGCGATAACAGGGATAACAACATAACAACATCCTGTTATCTTCTAACTGCTACTTCCTGTGTATCACCGTCATCTTCTGATTGGTTCGGGTATGACCTCATCTCATCAGTTCCCTTGTTTTGCACTGTATTATGTAGCATGCTGTGCAGTCTCTGCTTCGTGCTGCTTATCCACTTGCTGACCTTTTTTCTCGGGTCATCTCTCTCTTTATTTTTCTTTATCTCTCAGTGTTTCCTCATTTCCTCCTCTGCTTGCGTATGTGCCTTACATGCTATTGGCAGTCATCACTGGAGTAATGAAAGCAAGCTTGTGGACAGTTAGCATTGGCGATATGACCTTCCTGCCTTTGGGAGTGTAAGCCTTAAAGTGCTCACTAATGGTACAATTTTTTCATCAGATGTGATCTTTCAACACGATTTGAACAGTCCTAGCTAATTAGAAGGCATTTATCAATTGTTCCCATTAAAGTGGTCTGAAACTCTGACATAACATTCAATAAAAACGTGTTTTCCTACTTTTTATTAGTTATACAGTTATATTTGCTTTTGTGCATAAGTAATATTTTCTATTTAAAATTTACAAGTTTCCAAAGTGTAATTTATCTTGCCCTAAAAGCTGTCATTGCATTTTATTTAAACGGCTTTTTATTATATATTAACATCATCTAATGAGCTATTCTGAACACTGTGTGTGCCTGAAGCAGAGACAGTTTCTCAGAGAGTGTTTGTTTACATTCCAGTGTTGATACATTTGTGTTTAACAAGTAAAACAGATACTGTTATCTGCAGTTTGGGCGCGAATTTGAAGCTGAATAGCAGGACAAAGTGCTTTGTTTAACCATTTCAGTGATGTAAAAAAAACATTTCTGGGATAGTAGCTTTCAAGCTGTGAGGAATCTTTTAGAAGTAGAGATGCTGACTTTCAGACTACTTTAAGGGAGCAATTTAAGAAGGTTTTACATTCCAATTCGATCATAAAATCCAACTTTCGGATCGATAATTTTTCCTTTTCCGATCAACCAAAGAATCATATCACATCGATTAAGTTTTCTGTAGAATTCGATCATAAAAAGTATGTTGAGAGATTGAATCTGAAGGAAAAATTGTACTGTTAATGGGCACCTTATACACATGCTGGATTATCAATGCTTGCTTTTCATTGAACATCAGCTTTAGGGATGGTCAGTGAGATGCAATATCATTTTGAGTTGATGCAGCATTATGCAAATTTTGTATGCAAATTTAAGCAGCTTGAAAATGAACCAATCAAATCAAGATGCATAAATTTGCATGCAAAATTTTCATAATGCTGATGCTCAACTCGAAATTATTTTAGTTTCATTGCTCATCCCTATTAGGCTTCCCCACAATGCAATGCGAGCGTAACATGCAGTGCCACTTTCCCAATGCCTTCCGTTTTATCATGTAGAGGGTGTGGACTTAAGAGGGTGGGGTTAAACAATATATATTATGTTAATAGTTTTCACTGCATCTCCATTATTTTTACTCTATTACATTTCCCATTTTACCCGTGTTCCCCCTCCCTTAGGCTACCTGCACACTGCAAATCCGTTTTGCGATTCCGATTTTCCCTGAATACATTCAACAGAAAAAACGGATCAAAAAAGGCAGCATGCAGTAAAGATTGAGAATCTGAATCGGTTGTAAAAATAGATTACAAAGCGGAATCGTGTGCAGGGAGCCTAATACAGATCTTCTTGATGGTCTAGAGCAGGGGTCTCAAACTCGCGGCCCGCGGGCCATTTGCGGCCCTCGATACAATATTTTGTGGCCCTCGCTGGCAAAAGCTTCCTTATAGTTCGCTTCAGTGCTCCCAAGTAATCTGCCGCATCCCGGCCGCTAAACGAGGGCTGCAGAGCCCCCAAATTGCCCGGGGGGCAATCCGCTGGCATTTCCTGGAAGGGGCAGAGCCTTCAGCTTCAGCTCTGCCCCTCTTGACGTCAATCGCCGCACGGATCGCCGCCTCTCCCCGCCCATCTCTGTGAAGGAAGAGTGAGAGTGGCGGGCAGAGGCGGCGATGCGCTGCGATTGTGGAATTCCTTATGCGGCCCAGCCTCATCCTGACTTTGCCTCCTGCTGCCCCCAGGTAAATTGAGTTTGAGACCCCTGGTCTAGAGGTACCCCCATACATTTCCCATGTGATCTCCCTGCCCCCCTTACGTTTTTTCTGGTGTCCAGTGGTCCACATATGCTTCGCTGGTGACCTGGTGGTCCCCTATACATTTCCCTGGTGTCTAGTGGTTCCTATACATTTCCCTATTTTCTAGTGGTCCTCTATACGTTTCCCTGGTGTATAGTGGTCTCTCATACATTTCATTATAGTCTAGTGGTCCACCCTATATATTTCCCTGGTTTCAAGTGGCTCTAGTAAGTGTTGTTTGGTAAGTTTCTCTCACCTCTTGACTATCGTGGCTTCCATCTGTGCAGCACCACAGCCACCCTCCTGTACTTGCAGCAGTATGAGGTGGGCTACGGTGCTGCACAAAGGGTGGCTGTGGCTGTCGGTGGAAGGAAGAGAGGTGATCTCTGCAGTCGGGGGGGGGGGGAGAATCGAATCCCAAGGAGAGAGCTTTCTTAGTGTAGTTAGAGTGTGTGGGTGTGTGGGAGGGGAGGGGGGGTAAATAGACAGGACACAGAACATTTATATCTCCTGGTGTATTCAGAGCTGGAGCCACTAGGGCACGCTCTATAGGCGGTAGTAGTGTTAGGAAGTCTTGCCCAAGGTCTCCTCGCTAAGTAGGTGCTGGCTTATTGCCCTCTGTTATGTAGCATTGCCGTTTTATTTCGTTTTTCAATATACCTGTTTTGGTTTTTTTTTGTTTGTTTTTTTGTATATTCTTAAAGGCAAAATGTATTCGTATGTTCTTCTCTGAAGTGTACTCTTTTTTCCTCTCTGCGAAGTCCCATTCCTTCCTCCTTTAGGCAGGCAGCAACTCTACGGGGTTTTCACTCTGTTCCGGGGACATTACCATGGTTATGCTGTGGTTTTACCAGAGTATCCGTTCCCATGCATACCTTCTAGCTGGCTTTGCGTGAGCACTTCTCATCCCTTACATGTATATAGCACACAAACCTTCTATTCATGCTTTTTGAGTGCGGCTCTGACCTACATTCAGAATTTGCTGCGCTGAAAGTTATGCAGAAAGGTTACTTCTTTCATTCACCTGTATAGAATGTGTCAGTCTGCCGCTGTTACCTTGTTAAACCTTTGGAGGCAGAGTGAGGATAAAGACCAGTCCTGGCCGCTTGCCTGATGCAGCTACGTGACGCAGAAACGCCTGAAGCCGTAGGACCTGTTCACACTGTTTGTTTTGGGAGCAGAAACTTTGACTCTTTACTGATTTCCTAAACTGCATACTGTGTACACTTCCAAGCTTGCCAGTAAGCACTTAAAGGGAACCTAAAGTGAGAGGACTAAAGAGGCTGCCATCTTCATTCTCTAAACAATGGCAGTCTGGTCTGACTTCTGTGCTGTTGCTCTGCCTCTAATGCTGGGTACACACAATGCGTTTTTTTTTCAGTCAATTTTCCGTCCAATCGATTTTTTTGATTTCCCGTTCAATCCACCTACCTTTTCTTATCTATTTCCATTCACTTCTATGAGAAATCGATCAGAAAAAAGATCGAAAATAAGATCGGACATGTCGGAAATGATCTATGGGACCATCTATCTGCTGAAAAAATGTATGGTGTATTCCCAGCATAATACTATAAGCCACTGGCTTAGAATGATGCAGATCAGAGGGTTTGATTCTGCTCTGACTCCACTAGCTGGATGCTTGCTGCACGAAGCAGGTTGTTTTAGTGCATGGCACTCAGCGCCGAGCACCGAAACTAGGCTACACCATAGCAGTGTCCGTCATCCAGCCCACCCTGCACCCATCTCACCCTCGGCAGGGGTGTGACTCAAAAACAACTAAAGCCAAAAGCTTAGCATCAAAGCCAGGCAAGTGGTATTAGTTATAAAGCAGTGAAGATTGCAGCAGGGCTGTGGAGTCGGAGTTGAGGAGTTGGAGCAATTTTGGTCGGTGGTTTCGTAAACTGAGGAGTCCAATGATTTTTGTACCAACTCCACAGCCCTGATAGAGCTGAAGTGTCTGAGTAATTTTGGGTACCTGGAATTGGAATCGGATGATTTTTGTACTGATTCCACAGGCCTGGATGGCAGCCTCCATAGTCCTCTCACTTCAGATCCTCTGTGGAGGTAGTGGTGATTGGTGAAGGGCCTTTCAACCTCCTGGTTTGATTGTTTCATAACCACCGACAGCCACTTTGCAAATGCCTAGTAAACTGCTAGATGGCGTTTTACACATTTGCAAGTGTCAGTGTAAGCAAAGCCTAAGCCAAGTATTGCAGGCAGTTAGTTGGCATTTTGGAAAGACATAACAGCGGTGGGCTGATTCAGTATTCCTTTTATTGCCTGTATATTTTAATGAATTGTATTGAAAATTGCAGTACTTTGAGATTCAAAGATCACGAGTGGTTTCAGAAATTGCGAAGCTGCTCTGTAGTGGCGCCCGGTTTATCAAGCAGAGACCACCCTGCAGTCCTTTTAGAAACCATCACTTTTACTGCAGAACAACTAATGCAGGTGAAACTCGAAAATTATAATATCATGTAAAAGTCCATTTTTTTCAGTAATTCAATTTAAAAGGTGAAAATAATATATGAAATAGGAACCCTTTGCAGGTGTTTTGGATTACTTAGCTGATTAGAGTCTGACACTCAGAGCCTAGACTATTGAACCTTTTCACAATATTCTTATAGTCTGAGATTTTGATTTTGTCTTTCTCTTAAACTGTAAGCCATAATCATCAAAAGTATACCACATAAAGGCTTGAAGTATCTCGCTTTGCATGTAATGAGTTTGTATTATTAGTTCCACCTTTTAAAGGGGTACTATGGCGAAAAATTGTAAATATTTAAATATGTGCAAACAGACAAATTAGTATGTTTTTTTTTTTCCAGAGTAAAATGAGCTATAAATTACTTTTCTCCTATGTTGCTGTCACTTATGCTGGATACACACCATGAGTTTCCGCGTCGAATGCGTCCGTCAATACGCGTCGATTTTGATTATTTCCGAGCATTTCCGAACGAATTTCGAGGATTTTTAGGTCGAGTGCCATGTAAAGTATGGCAAATCGACCTAACGATCCATCGAAGCTTGAATCGGACATGTCGGAAATAATCGAATCGACGCGTATCGACGGACGCATCGAACGCGGAAACGCATGGTGTGTATCCAGCATTACAGTAGGCAGTAGAAATCTGACAGAAGGGACAGGTTTTGGACTAGTCCATCTCTTCCTAGGAGATTCTCAGCAAGGCTTTTATTCTTTAGAAAGATATTCCCTAAAAATGATTTAAACAATGATGCTGGCCAGCTTCCCTGCTCGCTACAGTTTTTTTTTTTGGCAGTTGGACAGAGCAACTGCCATTCACTAAGTGCTTTTAAAAATAAATAAATCCCTGAGAATCCCCTTTGAAGAGATGGACTGGTCCAAAACCTGTCACTTCTGTCAGATTTCTACTACCTACTGCAAGTGACAGCAACATAGGAGAAAAGTTATTTATGGCTCATTTTACTCTGGGAAAAAAAAACATATATATTTGTATATGTTTGCACATATTTTAAATTTAACAATTTTTCACCATAGTGCCCCTTTAAGTTGCATTATTGAAATAAAATGACTTTAGCACGATATTCACATTTTTCGAGTTTCACCTGTAAATCAAACACAACAACTTCTTCTCAGTTCCCGTCCAAAATACTACATTTCCAGTTGATTATGTCCAGTTGACTAAATCTATTGATTTAAAGAATGGTTCAGAAAAACTGTACTGTTAATGGGCACCTAGATATAGGTTTGTGTATATATAGTATTCACTATAATTGCAGCTAGTGGTTTGTAGCTGCTACAGACCTTTCTGTGTGCTGTGGCCTTTATTCCAAATACAAGTGACGTGGATATTCAGTTCTCTAATGGACATCTACATAAACAGATGGATGAACAGACGTGCGGGAAAGTTCTTTGCTTTCTGTTTTTCAGTACGGTACATTTGCTCTGTAATGGGTTTTCTTTGCTTATTATCGGCTGATACAGGAGAATCTGTAGAGCTCCACGTCTCTAATGAATAAATCACTCATTGGCTTTCATTTTTGGTTTGAAGGCATTGCATTGCAACAGTCACAAACCAACACAGGCAGGCCATTTTAAATGCACCAGGCCCATATTATTCAGGATTAAAGGAAACCTTTATGGAAAAAAGTGCCCCATATGGGTACTTACCTAGATAGAGGGAATCCTCTGGAAGGGGTTCTGCTCTTTCAACTGGGCCTTAGCGGCGCCTCCCTGCTACAGCGCAGCGCAGTGCAGTGTTTTGGGGGATGCTGGCGCTGGAATGGTGAGGGGGTGGGGAAACCTGTCGATGATCTAGAGTAGAGGCATAGCTAGGGTTTTCAGCGCCCGAGGACAAAGACAGTTTCTGCACACACACACACACCCCCTCTAGACAAAATGGGCGTGGTCATGCATCAGAATGTGGTGATGGGTGGAGTCAAATGTACAAATGCTGTTTAGATAGCTCTATGTGCCCCTTTCCCCCCCCCCCCCTATAAATAGCCAGATGTGCTTGTTTTTTCTGCTGCTGTTAACGCTTCTGCAGAGGGAGGGTAAGAAGCAGGGGCACTTCCAGCAGCCAGTGATCCACCTCTCATGGACGTGGGGGAACAGTGGCTGTGCTGGTCGCCCTCACAGTGCTGGACCCAGGGACACATGCAGGGCTGTGGAGTCGGAGTGGAGGAGTCGGAGCATTTTTGGGTACCTGGAGTTGGGGTCGGTGGTTTCATAAACTGAGAATTCGGAGTTAGTTGGAGGATTTTTGTACCGACCCCACAGCCCTGGACACGTTTCCCCCCCATGGCTATGCCTCTGATCCAGAGGATTACCTCTACCCAGGTAAGTACCTAAATGTCTGTCTTTTTTCCTCTCACTGGTTTCCTTTAAAGCAGTGGGATTAGCTATACTATGCTAGGGAAAAAAAAACATATATAAGCAGATAAATACTTGATCTACTTACATAACACATGTATTGTACTGTCCACGGTTTGATTTCAGTGAATCTTATATAGTAAATGAAGAGAATTCTGTTCCTGGTGGGAACCATGTCTTTTGCCCACAATTTGGGCTAAATCCTGATGTCATTTCTGCCCTTTACTTTTTTTCTTTTCTCCTCCACTCGCTGAGTCACCTCAGCCTTGCTTGTAAACACAAGTGAGCAGGGGATCATATTTCAGATAAGCAGCTAGGCAGGGAAATAAATGGAAGAAGAGGAATATATTATAGATAAAAAGAACCCACAGCATGCAACTGTTTGGCCCTGACTACTAAAGGGTCAGTGCTCCTTTTTTTTTTAACCAATAAAGTTTATTAAAGCATATAATACATGTGCAGGCAAATACTGTTATTGTAATGGAAATCATAAATAAAAGTAATGAGTACAGATATGAACATGAAACCATGTCAGGTTTAAATGACACATAGCTAACATTTACATTCTGCATATCCGCAAAATATTTACATAGTAAGGCACATTCATTAACATCATACAAAATTCAGCATAAAAAGGTGAGTATATGTGCTAAATGAAGTTTCAAGAGCAGTAAGGGCTCGTTTCCATTCGCATAGGCAATACAAGTGGATGGTATTGTTTCCACTTGTGCGTTGTGCGGGTGCGTTTTTGTATGCGGGGGTTTCGCGTGCGGCATGAATGCGGGCGAATCGCCCGCAATGTATTTAATAGGGAAATCGCATGCGGCTTTGTCATGCGGTTTTCCCCGCGATTTCGCGTGCGTTTTCGCATGTAATGATATGGCAATTTACACAGGCAGTGACATGGTTAAATTCGCCTGCTTCTTAGCCATGCGAAATCGCGGGGAAAACCGCATGCAGAAACGCATCCGCATGCGATTTCGTCTGCGGTGGAATCCAGGCGATTCCGCACCGCAACAGTGGAAACGAGCCCTAAGGGAAAAACAGCGTTTAGCATGTTTATCATTAGCATCTTTATCACATAATACACTCAGACCAGTTGCTGTTGAAATGTGATGTTTATGGCGACACTCCCGCTTTAAGCCTCATACACAGATGAGGCATGACACCCGGCTGGGATAGTGCCTTGATCCCTTCCTATGTGGGGAGGGGGCATTAGCGGCACGGGAGTGACGTCACACAGCGGGTGGGTTAAGTGGGAAGAACAATGTTCTCAGCCGAAGCGATCAGCTGGGTATCCGACACAGGCAGTCGTTAACGGCCACCTTGACCTAGTTTTATCTAGCATGTGTACAAAGCTTTACGTAGACGTGTGTTAACCACAAAGGGTTTCTGCATTTGATGCCTTTCTTACTTGCGTAACAATGTTATAAAGCAGAATGTTAATCACTCTTTAATGGTTGATTCTTCCCTGTTGTCTCCCCCTAGTGATGGCTCTGTGTCAGTGTGCGGTAAAGCACAGCGATTCTGATATGGAGGGCTGCACCTTCACTGGAGCTGGGCTCAGAGTCTATCTATACTGGAGCAATGGGAAGGAGCATTATGTCAGCTTTACCCAGAGTGTGACCACCGCAGAGGAGATCTGTATTCACATCGCCCAGAGGCTTGGTAAGACCCCGATAAGACTTTATACTGCAGGGAAAAGAGAGCAGAATTCATCCTACAACTAGCTTACTCAGTCAGGAGGAACTGACCAACCAGGTGACACTGATAAAGGAGGAGCTGTGTGACATGGAGTCTGTTCCTCCCACCACAGATTGACATAGACAGTAGGAGCTGTGTGACGTGAGGTTTGTGCCTCTCACCAAAGGTGACGCAGATGGGAGATGCTATATGACGGAGTGCACCTCCCACCACAGGGTGACACAAACAGGAGATATTGCATGACATGGGGTCTGTACCTATCACCACAGAGTGGTATAGACAGGAGGAGCTATGTGACACGAGGTCTGTCCCTCCCACCACAGGGTGACACAGACAGGAGATGCTAGATGACAGGGAGCCTGTCCCTCCCACCACAGGGTGACACTGATAAAGGAGGAGCTATGTGACATGGAGTCTGTCCCTCCCACCACAAGGTGACACAGATAGGAGGAGCTATGTGACATGGAGTCTGTCCCTCCCACCACAGGGTGACACAGACGGGAGATGCTACATGACATAGGGTCTGTCTCTCCCACCACAGGATGACACGGGCAGGAGATGCTACATGACAGGGAGCCTGTCCCTCCCACCACAGGATGACACATAAAGGAGGAGCTATGTGACATGGAGTGTGTCCCTCCCACCACAAGGTGACACAGATAGGAGCTATGTGACATGGAGCCTGTCCCTCCCACCACAGGGTGACACAGACAGGAGATGCTACATGACGTGGGGTCTGTCTCTCCCACCACAGGATGACACAGGCAGGAGATGCTACATGACAGGGAGCCTGTCCCTCCCACCACAGGGTGACACATAAAGGAGGAGCTATGTGACATGGAGTGTGTCCCTCCCACCACAAGATGACACAGATAGGAGGAGCTATGTGACATGGAGCCTGTCCCTCCCACTACAGGGTGACACAGACAGGAGATGCTACATGACGTGGGGTCTGTCTCTCCCACCACAGGATGACACAGGCAGGAGATGCTACATGACAGGGAGCCTGTCCCTCCCACCACAGGATGACACATAAAGGAGGAGCTATGTGACATGTAGTCTGTCCCTCCCACCACAAGGTGACACAGATAGGAGGAGCTATGTGACATGGAGTCTGTCCCTCCCACCACAGGGTGACACAGATAGGAGGAGCTATGTGGCATGGAGTCTGTCCCTCCCACCACAGGGTGACAAACGGGGGATGCTACTTGACATGGAGTCTGTCCCTCCCACCACATGGTGACACAAACAGGAGGTATTAAATGACATGGGGCCTGTACCTCTTACCACAGGGACACGTTCAGGAGTTGTGCTGTGACATGAAGTCTGCACCTCCCAACACAGGGTGACAGACGGGAGGAGGTAAGTCGCATGGATTCTGTCCCTCTCAATACAGGGTGACAAGAGGAGCTATGTGGCCTTTTACAGTGACAAAGAAAATAGGAGCTACGCAGCAGATTCTGTTTCTCCCACCATAGGGTGACACAGACAGTAGGAGCTAAGTAACCTGTAGTCTGCCCATCAACCTTCCTTCCCTCTCCATAGAACAGCATGCACTACCTGAATAAGTATAAATAACTGTGTATATACCTCCATACTAATGTCTTAATGATTACATTGTGTTTTTGTTTTGTTTTCGGTGACAGGAATCACTCCTCTCTGTTATACATTATTTGCCTTGTACGATGTAAATACAAAATTCTGGTATCCGCCCAACCATGAGTTCAAAATTACCAAAGAGATGAAGCTGCTTCTCCATTTTAGGATGAGGTTAGTAGCCGTGATCTCTTGTACTGGGTGTATTTTTCTCCCTGTTTAATGTCCTTTTACTCCAGATAATCTGTCTGTGAATTTGTAGGAACTTCCTGTTCAAGAATTCTATCCTCAGCATTTCTTCTTTGCTCTAAAAGATTATTTATACCATTAAAAGCTATTACCACAAAAAAAAAAAATGTTGGCAGCAGAACAGCATTCAAACAGTTAACACAGCACTTTCTTTTTCAGTGGGCAACCCATGTGATATCTTATCTTTTTGTTTACTAATTGTAGATGGCAAAGGAATGAAAATCTGCCGAGCGGATCTGTCAAAACCAGCCTTATTAGCCTGCCGACAGACTGTAAACACACAGAAACTGTCACTAGAACAGCCGCACCGCGGGCGGGTCTGACGACCTGTCGTTTGAATAAATCAGGCGTGTGTACGCGCCTTTAGCAACATGCTGAAACTGACCTGCCACACATAGCAAAAGCAGAGACAGCTGAGAAATGATCACTAGATAGATTTTAATATATAAATATACAGCAGCTATACAATAAAATGCAATCGCCGCTTTCAGAGCAGATACACTGTACTTTGGGAACTTGTAATTTGTAAACAGACAATATTACTTGTGCACAAAAGCAAATATGATTACTGTATTGGTAATAAAAAAAAATAGGAAAACACATTTTTATTGAATGTTATGTTTTATCCCACTTTAAATCAACATATTTATTTTTTTATTTAACGTCACTATAAGGATCTCTCATGCTTTATATAACTGCTCCATGTAACGCTTTCCATTACTTTTATATCATTTCTCCCTTTTGCATCATATTTCTTCCTGTGTTTATCACTGTTATTTCCCATGAGGATTGCCTTTGTTACCTTGGTCTGTAACACCCACTGTCCACATGACTCCATCTGTAACTTCCACTATTGCTTCACATACAATAAGTCCTCCATTCATGTGCCTCAGTTTACTTCACCTCCCTACAAAGACCGGTATTGCTTAGTGGACCTGAACACTTGCACAGGACAGAAGGAAAATGTAGAGAAATGCATCCTGAAAGAATTTAGAGAGTTTAGCCTGTTTAAAGGACAACTGTAATTAGAGGTATATGGAGGCTGCCATGTTTATTTCCTTTTAAGCAATACCAGTTACCTGGCTATCCTTCTGATCCTTTGTCTCTAGTACTTTAAAGAGAACCCGAGGTGGGTTTGAAGAATATTATCTGCATACAGAGGATGGATCTGCCTATACAGCCCAGCCTCTGTTGCTATCCCAAACCCCCCTAAGCTCCCCCTGCACTCTGCAATCCCTCATAAATCACAGCCACGCTGCTGACTAACAGCTTGTCAGAGCTGGCTGTGTTTATCTCTATAGTGTCAGTCTGCTGCTCTCCCCACCTCCTGCAGAACTCCGGTCCCCGCCTGCATCCCTTCCCTCCCTGCTGATTGGAGGGAAGGGATGGGGCAGGGACAGGAGCTATGCAGGAGGCGGGGGAGCAGCCGAGACTGACACTACAGATGTAAACACAGCCTCACAGCACGGCTGTGATTTATGAGGGATTGCAGAGTGCAGGGGGACCTTAGTGGGGTTTGGGATAGCAACAGAGGCTGGGCTGGATAGGCAGATCCAGCCTCTGTATGCAGATAACATTCTTTAAACACACCTCGGGTTCTCTTTAAGCTTAAGACCCTGAGCAAGCATGCAGCAGATAAGGGGTTTCTGACATTTTTGTCAAATCTGACAAGCTTAGCTGCATACATGTTTCTGTTGTGATTTGGACACTACTGCTGCTAAATGGACCAGCAGGGTTGCCAGGCAACTTGTATTGCTTAGAAGGAAATAAATATGGCAGCCTCTATATAAAGGTGCGTACACACGCACTACCAGCAGCAACGATGGGTCCGCCGGACCCTCCCGCTGGGCGGTCTTTAGCCGACAGTAACGTTTTGGCGGACTGATAAGGCCTTATCAGTCCTTATCAGTCTGCCGACAGTGCGTACACATGCGCTACTGTCTGCTAAAAGACCGCCCAGCGGGAGGGTCCGGCGGACCCGTCGTTGCCTCTAGTAGTGCATGTGTATGCACCTTAACTCTTACTACAGTTGTCCTTTAATTCCCCCTCATTTGTGTCTAATCACAAGTAGTAATTTGATCCTCCCCTGTGTCACATGACCCTATGGCAGATAAGCTCATTAGAAAGCACAGGCTGTAAACCATATGTCTGCTTCCATGAATCAGGAAGTAGAAACTGTGCAGATTTACTTTAGGATTTGTATCAGCTGTAACAAATACATGTTTTTTTTGTTTAAAGGTTATTATGCTGTTGTGTATCTCTTAAAGCAGAGCGGAGGTCTGAGTACCTGGGGCTTCTAGCAGTCTATTAGGTTACTCGCTGTAGTTCTGCTGTCCTTCAG
This sequence comes from Hyperolius riggenbachi, assembly GCF_040937935.1. Classification (NCBI taxonomy): domain Eukaryota; kingdom Metazoa; phylum Chordata; class Amphibia; order Anura; family Hyperoliidae; genus Hyperolius; species Hyperolius riggenbachi. Next base: position 74,649,448 of record NC_090648.1, read on the forward strand.
AAAGCCGCTGTCCCCTCCAAAAGTTTCCCAGCCACAGCTGTGGTTGCAGGCTACTGCGCAGGCGCGTCTGTGCACCTCTCTGGATCATACTTCCGTTGCTGGAAGCCTTCTGCCCTTGTGAAGTTCTCAAAGATTTAAGCTGCACAAGTGCAAAGCGTGATGGAGAGTGGCCTGCGGATGCACATGCGCAGTAGTCTGTGACCGAAGATGTGGTCGGGGGTCATTCGGAGGGAAAAGCAAGATCCTATAGTGCAGTGGAAGGACCTGCTAGGGGCTAGAACAGGCATGGGAAAACTTGGCCCTCCAGCTGTTAAAGGGAAGGTTCAGGCAGCGCTTAAAAAAAATAAATATCCAAATCAACTTACCTGGGGCTTCCTCCAGCCCGTGGCAGCCAGGCTGTGCCCCTGGCGCGGCTGGCCAGGTCGGGCTCGCCACCGGAGACCACCGGGAGCCTGCGGAGCGGCGCCAGGGGCAAAGCCTGGCTGCCACGGGCTGGAGGAAGCCCCAGGTAAGTGGATTTGGATATGTTTTTTTTTTTTTTTTTAAGGGCTGCCTGAACCTTTCCTTTTAAGGAGCTACAAGTCCCACAATGCATTGCAGGAGTCTTACAGCCACAGTCATGACTCATAAAGGCAAATGCATTGTGGGACTTGTAGTTCATTAACAGCTGGAGGGCCAAGTTTGCCCATGCCTGGGAAGAACACCCAGGTAAGTAAATCTAATCTCCCCTCCCACCTTGGATCTCCTTTAAAGGAAATCTTAAGTAAAAGAAAAAAAATGCAGTTAGTTACCTGGGGCTTCTTGCACCAGCCATCCTGTGCCAGAGCCATCCTTCTGCGACCCTCCAGCAAGCAGCGGCAATAAACTGCCTTTTTTTTTTTGTACTTAAAGGACAACTGAAGTGAGAGGTATATGGAGGCTAGGAATATGTACAAAACCCGCACACCATGAAAATTCATTTGCAAATGAAGTGTATTGAAAAGCACATCGCTGTAGTCGCTCCCTGCATCTATCCCACTGAGAAAGGACATTCTGAAACGCCGCATCTGGGTAATGCAGCGGGGTTTGTGCCTTGCTCTTGCTTGATTGTTTTTGATTGGGACTCTGTGCGTTCCTCTGTATTGTTATTGTCTGTTTATTGTTATACTAGCCAGCACTCATTGTTATAGTTACAGCAGGTGCCTCATCCCATGATTCCCTGCGTGCATTATTGCACATGTATTGTACCTCTTTCTGCAGTACCCGTACTTACAATTGCGGCTGTGTCTTGTATATAGATTGTATTTATGCCCTGTTACCTTGTCATCCATTTTAGTGATTGATTTGTCAGTTCATACGCTTTTCAATACACTTCATTTGCAACTGAATTTTCATGGTGTGCGTGTTTTGTACATATTCCTAGTTCCTCATTTGATACACAGCACCCAATTGAGTGTTATACTTTGTGTTCTTATGTAAGCATTACCTGCATATGGTGTGAATCTCGTGTTTCCATTGTCAGGTATGTGGAGGCTGACCTATTTATTTTCTTTTAAAGTGGACCCGAACTCTTGCACAGGACAGAGGGAAAATATTGAGAAATACACCCTGTATGTATTTTAGACAGTTTAGCCTGTCTTACTCCACCCTCATTTGTGTCTAATCACAAGTTGTAGTTTGATCTCTCCCCCGTGTCACCTGACTGCCACGGCAGATAAGCTCATTTGAAAGCATAGGATGTTGACAATATGTCTGTTTCCTTGAAAGCAGGAAGTAGAAACAATGCAGATTGCTGGGTTTGTATCAGCTGTAACAAAGAAATGCTTTTCTTTAAAGGTTATTATGCTGTTGGCAGTGTTCTCCACAGAAATATTATCCAGCCGGGAGGCATGAAAAGGTAGCCAGGTGGCATGAAAAGGTAGCTGGGTGAGGTAAAATGAGAGAATGCAGGGCTGGCTCTTCTCTGCACAACTCTGCTTACAGCAGAGAAGGAGGTGAGCTGATGACAGCCGGGTGTTCACCAAAACTAGCCGGGTGGAACACCCGGCTAAAAGGGGAGAACGCTGGTTGGGTATATTTTAGAGCAGAGAAGAAGTTCTGAGTTCAGGTCCACTTTAAGCAATACCAGTTGCCTGGCAGCCCTGCTGATACTCTGCCTCTCCTTGAACGGGCACGCATCAGATCAGGTGTTTCTGACATTATTATCAGATCTGACAAGATTAACTGCATGCCTTTTTCTGCTGGGATTCAGATACTACTGCAGCCGATTAGACCAGCAAGGCTGCCAGGCAACTGGTATAGCTTAAAAGAAAATAAATATGGCAGCCTCCGTAGCCCTCTCACTTCATTTGTCCTTTAAAGTGTTCCAGAGATCAATAAAAAGAAAAAAAATATACATACCTGGGGCTTCCTCCTGTCGGTCCCTCAGCGCCGTACTCCTCCGCCGCCTGGATCCTCCAGTAGATGCACCGTTATCTCGGCCAGTCGTGCAGGTGCAGTCCGGCCCAAATGGCTAAGAGAGAGGGACATCTACCACAGGCTATAGATGGAGGGGGATGGCGAGGGGCCGATTAGCCTGAAGGGGGCAACTTAACCACTTAAGAACCACAGGCTTCCCCTAACCCCCCCCCCCCTCCAGTGACCAGGCTATTTTTTTTTACAAATAAGTGCTCTGCAGCTTTAATGCCCCCCCCCCCCCTTTTCTGCCCACCAACAGAGATCTGTGTTGCATGCATGTTTCTGGTGTGATATTTTTTTTTTCCCCTCCTCCTTCCCTGGCCCAGCCAACCAATCGCAGCAATCCTGTCTCATAGGCATTAGCGTATGAGAGGGGACCGCCATCAGAGCCTCTCTAGGGGACAGCCGAGTGACAGGGCTGTCTCCAGTACAGCGCTGCCATAGATCACAGTGCTCTACATTGTAAATAGGTGGCAGAGCACAAGCGGGAATGTGTGCGCGATCCCCTGCAAAACCCTGCCCCAGGACTTGTTGCCTCTCGGCGTTAGGCAGTGCTCGGGCTGTCACCTTCCCGACGCCTATTGGCGTTAGGCGGTCGGGAAGGAATTAAACCCCATTGCTGTCAAACACTGTTAGCCGTAGTTCGGTTCTGTAATAGCCAAACTCCGGCACCCAAATTATACACTGGGTGCCGCTATCATTGCAGTTAACATTGAGTTCTATGGCGGCACCCCAGGTATCATCCAACCGTGGGTGCCCAAATTCCCTGCTTCGCCTTATTCCCCCTTTCTCCACCAAAACCATAAAACCATCAGTCACATTTTGGCCACCCACCTATCTGGTAATTACCAATGATAGACCTACAATCCCATGGCATGTGTTTTACACGGCAGACACATATTTGCTAGTGTATGTAATGCAGCAGCCAACACATGTAACACCTATATGAATCTACCTCTAACATTTTATGAAGTTCCTATCTACATCCCCCTCTGTTGTTGTTACTATTATTATTTAGAACTTACTGTATATAATGTCGATTATCTTCTGCAGCGGTATTCAGAGTCTGTAGCCTTATCAGTTCACTGTCCTTCGGAGGAGCTCACAATCTAATGCCTACCATAGTCATATGTCCATCATAGTCTAGGGACAATTTTAGGGGGAAGCCCATTTCCTGTATTTTTTGGCCATCGATCGATTCTATAGAATTGATCAAATCGGTAATCAATTCTTACTAATTCCCCAATCGATCGATTTGCAGCTGATTTTGATGGATTTGATCTATCTGACAGGATGGAAGATCTATGTCAGAATCAGAATCATTTATTTCGCCAAGCATGACAGGGTCATGCCTGGAATTGGATTTGGCACATGCAGAGCTCAGCAACAAACACGACAGTGGTGCAGTATACAGGAGACATACATGATAACACAATTAACACGACAGTGGTGCAGTATACAGGAGACATACATGATATCACAATTAACCAGATAATGCAGTTGCATTTAACAAAAAAAATAAAATAAAATAAAAATACTACTGGTAACGATGCCAGTCTATGAGGACTGTGTACAAAAGGGCAGCCAGGGCCCTTACAGTTCCAAGCAGACAGAATGTCTGTGACAGGGCCAGTCTGTGAACCTAAGATGGTGGGGGTGGAGGTAGAACATGGGATGAGTTCAGGAGGTTGACGGCAGAGGAGACGAACGAGTTCCTGTGCCTCGTACTCCTGGTGGGGATGACCCGGAATCTCCGCCCTGAACGTAGGCGACTGAAGTAGCACTGGCCAGGGTGGGAGGGGTCTTTTGCTATCTTCAGCGCTCTAGTGCGTAGTCTCGAGTTGTAAAGTTGGTCAAGTGAAGGGAGGGGTTTCCCGATGGTTCTCTCTGCTGATCTAATGACCCTCTGGAGTTTTAGCCTGTCGCTAAAACTCCAGTTCCTTCCTCGTCGGAGGAACCAGCGTACCAGACCAGGATGGAAGAGCAGAGGATAGATTCTGTGGTGGCAGAGTAGAATCTTGTGAGAACCTGATGGGGCATGCCAAACTTTTTCAGCTGGCGGAGGAAGAAGAGTCTTTTCTGGTCCTTCGCCAGGGTGGAGTTAGTGTTAGCCTTTCATCCCAGGTCATTTGAGATAGTGGTGCCCAAGAGACGGACACAGGGAACTATCGCCACTTCAGTGCCTTCAATCTGGATTGGTAGTGGTGGGAGAGCTTGCTTCCTTAAATTGATAATCATCTCCATGTTTTTTCCTGTGTTGAGGACCAGCCTGTTCTCCCTGCACCAGTGACAGATTCTGTCTACCTGTTGACGATAGGCACTCTCATCATTCTTTGTGACAAGGCCCACGATGGTGGTGTCATCTGCAAATTTGATAACTTTGACAGAGTCCGCTGTGGATCTGCAGTTGTTCGTGTAGAGGGAGAACAGCATTGGAGACAAGACGCAGCCTTGAGGAGCCCCCATATTGGTGGTCTGTGGTAGAGAGGAGATGTTACCCAGCTTGACAGATTGTGACCTGTTGGATAGGAAGTCTGTGATCCAAAGACGTAGGGTGGGATGTACCCCGAGTGCTGCCAGACCATCCTGCAGTGTGCATGGACAGATGGTGTTGAAGGCCGAACTGAAGTCCAGGAGGAGTATTCTGGCATAAGAGTCTGGCCTGTCCAGGTGGTCGCCAATGAGCTTCAGGCAGATATTAATGGCATCATCGGTGGACCTGTTTGCTCTGTACACAAACTGGAATGGGTCAAGAAGGGGCATGGTGAGGGACTT